>NC_048307.1:17332408-17454908 GCF_013100865.1 Trachemys scripta elegans | reverse complement strand
TTGTAATGCAAGAGGTGCTGGGGCTCAGGTAGGTTTTTTTACTTTCATAACTGATGCAGCAAGTCCAGAGGTGCTAAGCCTAGCTGTCAAGCCCTGGCACAAATTAAGCACTGGGCAAAACATGCAGAGATCCAGACCTCACCCCAAGAGCTTAGCCCATTCCCAGGATTTGGTGCATTAATTTTGATGGAATAAATGGGCCTAGAAAGTCAAAGGCATTAATGTGATCCTGGCACATACAATACTAAACAGTTAAAAGTGGCTGGGAGGTTCGAGTACCAAAATACAACAGCTCAGAAGGGATGGGGCAGATCTGGTGAAAGGCCAGCAGCAGGGAGGGGGCTAGGCCATTATTCCCCCATCATCAAAGCCCCACAGGGAATCTGTGAGCGATCTGATGCATCTGTAATGAAGTGCCATTCTTCTCAGGAACAAGAAAGAACTGGAGGAACAAAACAACAGGAGCCTAGAGCACTGACCAGCTAGAAGAGATGATGCTACATCAACAGCCATTTGCAAAATGACCACTGTGGGGCTGCAGCTGGTTGGCTCGAACAAATTTAAAGGGCCAAGCTCAGAAAGGCATGCTAGACAGAAAGGTCTTATTAGAGGGAAATCCTGCACTGGGAAAATTTAGGAGGGATGCGAAAGTTACTGAGGAAGGAGCTTCAGTAAGCCACACCTTTATCATAGTAGCCTGTGGCTGCATTCATTTTGTTACAAATGACCTATGTGTTATGAGCCCACATTCCCTTACAATAAGTGTGAGTTTCCAGGGCAAGTCCTGGGAGTATGGTGCCAATAAAGCTGTGCAGTCCAGGAGCTGGGGTAGAGGGATAGGACGTCCGACCATCCAACCACCCGGAGCTAGGGTAGAGATACAAGGCTTCCATGTGGAAAGCCCTGGTGGCCTTATGTGCATCAGCCCCACGCTGCATAGCTCTCTCTGGGTCTGTAGGAGGAGTCCCATGTACATTCCACAAGGAGGTAAACCTCCTCCCTTGATTGGACAACGGAGCAACTGAGTGAAGAAACTCTGCACAGTCTGAACGGCCTGCTTTCCTGGGCTTTCCTACAGGAGGGATCAATCTGAGAGTAATGCATCCTAATGAGTCAAAGCCCTTGAAAGCTTGGTCAATATTTTGTTCATATGCCTCATTTTATTAATAGTCTCAGCAGCAGCAAATGGAGCTAAAATGAAAACAGGAAATCAGACTTTTGTAGGTTACCATGCAAAATGAAGACTCCAGTCAGCTAATCCCCCAGTAATCTGGTGGTATTCAATCAAAGTGTAAAGGAAAGTGAATGAAGACTGTTCAACAATCATCCTTGTTTGGCCCACCCCTCAAAAAAAATCCCTAAAATGTGTAGCACCCTTCAAACCGTACTGCGACTTATGTCAAATGCAGTGGAGTACAAGTGAGGCTGTGAGTTCATCTGATTGAAACAGCGGCAGTACAAGGTAAGATTGACATAAACATCAGTCATTACAACCATAACATCCCAATATGTGCCTAAACTCTACGGAAACCCTTGACTTCTGCTCAACCTCAGCATCGTTTGACACTAAGCTACAATTAACTTATGCATTAGCCACCATTACTGAGCATTGCCAGTTGACTGGGGCCTGATTTGAGCTCCTGAGCTTTCCTGTGGACATCAAGCCTCATCCTGAATAAAGTCTGCATGAAGTTCACTTCTTGGCCTGTGCCGTGGTCATGCAGAATTGAGCAGGTGGGGTTGCAATGGGGCCATGGACACTTATCAATCATATGGAAGGGACAACTTCTCATGGGGATCTTTGGGGCTTTATTGCTGTCTTGAAGGCTCTTCTCCCAGCACTGCAAGGCTCTGGCCAAAGAAATGCCCTTCACTTGAAATTCCAGCCAGTAGCTACAATATAAGAAGAGGAGGAAGATGATTACCAAAAAGTGATTAAATTGACAAATAACCCATAGAGATGGGGCTAGCTCAAGAGAGAGACTTCTTGTTCTGATTTTCCTTTGCCAATTATTATTAAATAATTCATATCAGGGCTGGCTCTGCCTTTTTTGCCACCCCAAGCCAAAAAAAAAAAAAAAACCCACCTGCGGCATGGCCGGAGCCAGGGTGCAAGGGGACTCCCTGCACTGCAGATGTGCCCCAGCTAGTGACAGGGAGGGAGCAGGGGGGAAGAGAGACAGAAGGGGGCAGCCAGGGCTTCAGCGGGGCACTTGCTACGCGGCCCCGACCGCCGTGCCGCCTGCCTGGAGGGCTCCGCACCGCTCCAGTCAGTGGAGAGGGAAGGACGCGCGCTGCCCTGACGGGCTTGCTACAGACCTGGCACCGGCTGGGGCAGACGGAGCGCGCAGCCCGCTCCCGGCAGGGTGCTCCCCTCTTCCGCCCCCTACAGGGCAGCCGGATCAGCGAACAAAAAACAACAACAAGTGGCCGTGCCGCCCTAAAATTGGGAATGCCGCCCTGTAGAATCTGCCGCCCCAAGCACGAGCTTGCTCGGCTGGTGCCTGGAGCCGGCCCTGATTCATATTATTAGGAATATTAACTTGGGGCCCAATCTTGCAACCACAATTGGGCACAGCACTTAATACTTGAGTAGTCCCATTGGAGTAGTTGGACTATCAGGACCATAAGCACTAGCCGAGCTATAAGAATTTGCAGGATTGTAATGCATCAGCACTAATTTGTTTCATTTTGCTGAACAGCTGCAGAAATCTACCTAAGCAATGAGATTCCTGCAGGCAGCACATAAAGGGGCAGCAGGCTGAGGGGAGCGCTGAAGATGTGTGTAGCCAGACAATATTTGTTAGACAGAGTCACGCTGAGAACTAACAACATGACCTAATACTCGAAAGATGAACAGACATTTAATCCCCTTAGGTGACATCTTGTAGGGTAAGGAAATGAAGAAAGCATCTTCGCTCACCTTTTTGTAATCAGCGTGTGAGACAGACATGCAGGGGCAAACACAGCTCTATGAGAAAGGGAAACACAGACAAGTGACACAAAATACCCTCTGCACATCCTAGTGAAAACATCCTTTCCTGTATTTACATAGGACTTTAAAGGGACCAGCCCACTGCCACTGACTTCTGTGAACAGGATTGTGACACCCTTGCTCACAGAGGGCTAGGTTCTCATCTGGTGTAAATTGTCAGAGCTCTGTGAAACTAGGATTACATAAGAATGGCCATACTGGGTCAGACCAAAAGTCCATCTAGCCCAGTATCCTTCTGACAGTGGCCAATACCAGGTGCCCCAGAGGGAGTGAGCCTAACAGGTAATGATCAAGTGATCCATCCCCCATCACTCATTCCCAGCTTCTGGCAAACAGAGGCTAGGGACACCATCCCTACCCATCCTGGCTAATAGCCATTGATGGACCTATCCTCCATGAACTTATCTAATTCTTTTTTGAATCCTAAATTATTTGAACCCTGAACTATTTACACTAGCTGAGGATCTGCCCCTTTGAGTAGCACCTTTTAAAGTCTTGTCTACACAGTGGGGGAATGTGCTCTAGGGGTGTGTGATGTCTAAAGCACATTAACATGTTGGGCATTAATTGGTCCATGTAGACCCTGCTTGTGTGCACTAAAGCTTCCTGTAGACGTGCCCTTCGTTGCTCACAGTACAAATTCGCTGGAGACCACTTTCACACACCAGTGCCCTTTTATTTCCGTCTTTGCCCACCACCACCTATACACAGTTCAGTGTCAGCAGGGCCAGCTTTAGCAGGTGTGGGGCCCCATGCCAGGGACGCGAATTGTCTCACAGCCCCCCACCCTGCCCCATTGAATCCCTCTCCAAATCCCCACCCTGCCCCCTCACTGCCCCTTTGGATACCTCCCCAAATCCCTGCCCTGGCCCCGCATCTTCCCCAAGCACACTGCATTCCTCCTCCTCACCCCTCCCTCCAAGGCTTGTGCTGATCAGCTTTATGGTGGCGCAAGTGCTGGAGGGAGGGGGGAGAAGCAGGATGTGGCTTTTTTTTTTTTTCTCCTCGCTCCGCTGGCAGCCCAGGACATTGCAGGGCCCTCTTAGGCGCGGGGCCCCATTCCGGGGAATCGTCCGAATCGGCTTAAAGCCAGCCCTATCAGTCAGGTAGCCCCTTAGGGAACTGCTTGCTCTTACAGCTAGCTGGGAGCAACAGGCCGTCACTCCTCACTTTCCTGTTCCTCCGCTCCTACTTCCTTTCTGCTAGCTTTATAGGCCTTCCCCCATCAAGCTCACAGGTGTCTCTCTTTTAGGGCTTTAATCAGCCACAGCCTGTCAGCTCCAATCACTTCCCCTTACTGGGAGCTGAGCTTTTTGGCCAGCACCCTGTTGTTGTTTTTTTGTTTGTTTGTTTTGTTTCCCACACACACACACACCCCTTAAGAACGGCGACCCCAGGCCGCCTTTGGCCTCTTGGCCCCTCCACCACTCCCCTGAGGGAGGGTTCTCCGGGGAAGCCTCCCTACTCCAGGTGGGGCTCTCCCCAACCACTACCTTGGCTCTCTCCATCCCCCTCCCACAGAAGGAGCACATATCAGGGAGGGGTGGGCCCTCCATCTCTGCCTCTGCTCACAGGTCGTCACAACAATCGCAGTGCGGCAGGCCCCCTATCCCCAGCTCCCCCTGCATGTCTGGCTGGGGTTCAGGGGTTATTTCGGCTTCTAGGGGGAACCCCCCGACTCAGTTTCTGCCAGCTCTCCTTGCGGCTCGGGGCCCTCCTGCGCCACTTTTGGGGGGGGGGTAGCGTTCATCCCACCTCGGGGTGGGACCTTCCGTGCCTCAGTTTCCCCCATTCATCCCAGTACATCTGGGGCTTCTTCCGCAGAGAGCGGGATCAGGGGGAGTTCCCCCATGCTCCTTTCTTCCCTGGGGGGTCCAAACTGACCAGCTCCCCCATATATACTTCCTGCAGGTCTCCCCGCTCTGGGCTTTGCTGTCTAGGAGTTTTCACTTCATTCCCAGAACTAGGGTCATCCTCCCGCCCTGGGGCTCTCATTCTCCGGGGATCCAACCCCCCTCTCGGGGTACCCCATTGTTTCATGCCCAGTAGTGGGGCCCAGTCCGGGCCTAACACTACCGGAAACGGTAGTTTCTCCAGGCCCCCTACCCATTTCCACCTTAAGCAACCCTTTGCTTCTAGGAGTACCTGGGCTACTGGGCAGGACTTCCTGTCCCCATGTATGCATCCGAGGGCCATCACTGCCCCCGGCATAAGCCAATATGGCTTGACCAGTGCCTTTCGCACCAGCATGCAGTTTGAGGCAGTGTCGACCACAGCCGTTTGGAGTCTCCATCCCACCTTCACAGGCACCGTGGATACCCCCTGCCCCCGCTTCCGTCCCACCTGTTCAGTCCAAGCACAAAAGTCCGCACAGCCACATTCCATGTCCGGGCAGTCTTGTTTAACGTGCCCCAGCTTCCCACACCACCGGCACGTTAGGCAGGTGGGCCTCCCGGGTGCTCCTCGGGGCTCCCTTTTTTCTCCTTGCCTCTCCCGGGGAAGGAGTCCACAGGCTTCCGCCCCAGCTCTCTGTCTTTCCATTGCCAGTCCTCCCCCCAGGGTCCCTCAGCCTCTCTATACTCCTCGGTTACCCGGACCACCTCTTCCACGGTGCCTGGCTGGTGTCTCCTCACCCAGGTGCACACCGTCTCCAGGAGGCTTTGCAGGATCTGCTCCAGTATCAGGGAGTTCATTATCTCCTCCAGGGTATGCGTGTCAGGCCTCAACCAATGCGTGGCCCAGTCCCTTAACCTCTGGGTGAATGCTCGTGGTTGCACAGCAGACGTCCACCGGGCCGACCGGAGCTTCTGTCTGACAAACCTGCCCTGTCCAAAATGGCTGCTGTCACGGCCTCAGTTCTGGGCAGCTTCCTCCCCCAAAGCCATATAGGCCACTTGCGCCTCGCCAGTCAAATAAGGGGCTAGTCGGAGGGCCCAGGTTGCCCTGTCCCGTCCGGTCCCCGCAGCTATCCTCTCGAAAGTTCCCAGGAAGGCGTCTGGGTCATCCATCGGGCTCATTTTACAGAGTCCCCAGCCTGGCAGCCGGGCGCCCTCCCCTGCTCCAGGACTCACCAGCCGTTGCAGGAGCTGCCCATGGACATTGCTTTGCTCCCGATGAAGTCCTGCAGGCTTTTCTGTTGCTCAGCCTGCCAGACCAAAGCAGCCTGTCTTTCTGCTTGGTGGGCCTGCTGGAAAGTCTGCAGGGCTTGCTGGGTCTGTTTCTGTTGCTCTACGAGCCATCTCAGGGTCTCCTCCATTGCCGGGCCACCAACCATGCTCGTTGGCTTCCGATCCCAGACACGCCCCCACATGTAGACATGCCCTTCGTTGCTCACGGTACAAATTTGCTGGAGACCACTCTTTCACCCACCAGTGCCCTTTTATTTCCGTCTTTGCCCACCAGCTATATACAGTTCAGTATCAGTCAGGTAGCCCCTTAGGGAACAGCTTGTTCTTACAGCTAGCTGGGAGCAACAGGCCCTCACTCCTCACTTTCCTGTTCCCCCCCTCCTACTGCCTTCCTGCTAGCTTTATAGGCCTTCAAGCTCACAGGTCTCTCTCTTTTAGGGCTTTAATCAGCCACAGCCCGTCAGCTCCAATCACTTCCCTTTACTAGGAGCTGAGCTAGCAGGCTCTGAGCTAACAGGGGTTGAGTCAGTGCCTGTTGGCCAGCACCCTGTTACAGTTCCCTAGTGCACTTTAGCATAATGCTGTCTAAACAGCACTATGTTAGAGTGCACCAGAAGATCTATAGATCAATTAATGGACAACATATCAGTGCACTTTAGAAACCACACCCCCATACAATGCATTACCCCATCATGTAGACAAGCCTTATCGCACGTAGTCTAGTCGTTGTCAGGTACTATCCAGTTGTATCACAATCACATGCAAGCCCAGATTTTTAGAAAAACACATAAAATAAGATTCCAATGGAATGCTAATAGTTGATGCCCAGATTAGCTCATCTAACAAGTGTTACATTTCTGCAGGCTCAGTAATTAGCATGAGTGTATTAGATAGTGAGCATATGTAACCTCATTTTATTTTATAAGACCAAATTCTGTCTTCAGTGGGCCTCTATGATGGTTAACCTTTGGTATTTTATTCAACACAAAGTAGCGCAATACTGACGGGACAACACGTAATGAGTTCCTAAGTTCTCGCCCAAGGTTTTGTAGGTAGTTCCATTGATTTTCCATTAGGAACTGACTTCCAAGATGGATATTTTCTAATTTCAGCTGTTCCTCATCAAACAGCCACTGAACCACAAAAACTGGAGCTGCAAAAGAAAGAAAGAAAGAAAGAAAGAAAGGGGAGGAGGGGTAACTCAGTGGTTTGAGCATTGGCCTGCTAAACCCAGGGTTGTGAGTTCAATCCTTGAGGGGGCCATTGAGGGATCTGGGGCAAAATCAGTACTTGGTCCTGCTAGTGAAGGCAGGGGGCTGGACTCAATGACCTTTCGAGGTCCCTTCCAGTTCTAGGAGATAATATTATTAAATGAGATATCCTATTATCATTATTGGCACCCTAGAAAGTTGTAGATTAAGTCAGTATTTGACATTAGCATACAGGGCCAGATCCTGCAGCTCAAAAAAAAAAACCCCAGTAGCTAGAGGCTAATGCTGATTACACTGGTGCCCATGAGCCCACTCAGACCAGAATCTCATTGTTCTAGGCACTGTACAAACCCAGAACAAAAATATGGTCCCAGCCCCAAAGAGCTTCAGAAATGCTCCACTCCCACTATGCACCATGGGAGCCGCTGGATGCTGAGCACTGCTGAAAGTCCAGCCCCAATTAATGTCAGTGCAGGATCAGAGCCAAACTGAGAGAAAATGAACTTACATTGCAAGGACGAATACAATCTATATCCAAGGAAGCACTGCCACTTGTTAACTCTCTTGAACTGCTGTTTACCTTTTTCTGGAAGGATTCCATTCCACATCCTAAAAAGCCATGACCAGAAAACATTAGTGGGAAAGAGAGAGGTGGTGTTACCTTAAACGAATATGTAAATATATATATATATATATATATATATATATATATATATATATATATAAAAGCTACGTGTCTTGTCCCAAATAAAACCAATTGTTTGTGTGAGAAGAACACAATACATCCAGCATAAGGAATACATGGCATATTGTTCAGCCCGAGGGAAGCTCTCTTCTTCTGACAATAGCAATCCCTGTTTCTTCCTAAAGGTGTTGTGATGGCGAGTAAAGCTGGGTAACTTTCAGTTCATGATAATGATCAGCTAGTCTATAAGACCTTCACAGAGAGGTACATTTTCAGCAGGTTATTTTCCCTTTTGGGGTTGCAAGATGCAGCTGCAAGATTTACATGCACAGTTTAATTCCAGATGCCAGTCCAAGTGCTTGTGCCCCTCGCTACCTGACCGGAGGTGCAGATCAGGTAGCCAGAGGTGCAAGAACTCATATTTGAATCATTTTATGGGCACAAATTTTGCAGGCATAGCAAAAAACACCCCAAGGTTACAACCCACAGGCTCAAGTACCTGAGTCCTTTCTTGATTGCACCCAGTGGGGCACAAGAGGCAGCATCTGAACAGTTAGATTGTCTTGGATGTTTAATGTCCAGGAACCAGCCAGAGTCAACAAGTCCTCTGACCTGGACTGCCTCAGCTTCCAGCTCCTCCAGAAGGGCTGCCACCCTCTCCAGGTTCAGTAGCACACCAGTCCCACCAGCACTGAAAAGAAGACAGACATCAGTTATCTGGGTCCCCAGATGGAGCCCTGCTTGTGCTTAAGGCACTCTTTCGGCAGCAAATACAGGAAATGGAAGCAATGCATTGTAGTCACTTTAAAGCCCACTATCATTGTAATCCCACCTCCTGCTCACCGTTCCCACCAGAGATGGAGTTGGAACAAAGGGCTTTTGGACAGAAATATTTGAAGTTAACTGGAAAGCTAAGGGAGGTGCAGGCATTGCCTCCTTTATTCCCTCTGCTTTTATTTAGTTATTTTTGCTAAAACTGTATAGCACTCAATAGACAGCCCTGGACATCAACACCCTTTGCTTCTCTGCAGAACTGATGCTCCCTAGGTAGCAGTGGCTCCAGCTTCCCCACATTGCCTTGTCAACATGCTACAGACTTGGGCAAAAAGAACTATCTAACACTTCATGCCCATTCACTCCATGGCCTCTCTGCAGAGACCAAGAACAGTCAGTGCCAACTGTGATGGGGTTCTAATGGCCTGAATGTGGCCTGACTCCCATTGATTTCAACAATCAGGTCCCTGGTCCAGTTTCAAGTGCCACAGTCTTTCCATCGACTTCAGTGGACTTTGGAGCAGGCCCCGAGAGCACTAACTCATTTCAATGGGGCCACTCAACACCCAACACATCCCTTATACTGCAGTATGGAGCCAGTACAGAACCCGACTGCTGTTGTAAGCTGTAGTGGTTTGGAGCAATACTGTGTAATCTAATCTGTTATCATTTTTATATGAGAAATAAGTAAAAGAAACCTTCCTCAATAGATTCAGCTGAGGCCTTGCTAGCCCAAGATTTAGTACAGAACATGTCTGCAATGGTAGCATGCAGTGACAAAGTTCCTCCTCTATCTTGGTGGGTCCTGCGCTTATTGGCGGATTTTCTTGCCTCAGAGATTCACCATGTGGGTTGGGGAACAGCCCAGAGCCCTTCCCTTCTGGAAGAACCCACAGTCCAGGTCAATTGGGAGGTTTGGGGGGAACCCAGGCCCACCCTGTACTCCGGGTTCCAGCCTAGGGCCCTGTGGACTACAGCTGTCTATAGGGCCTCCTGTAACAGCTGCATGACAGCTACAACTCCCTGGGCTACTTCCCCATGGCCTCCTCCAAACACCTTCCTTATTCTCACCACAGGACCTTCCTCCTGGTGTCTGATAATGCTTATGCTCCTCAGTCCTCCAGCAGCACACCCTCTCACTCTCAGCTCCTTACACCTCTTGCTCCCAGCTCCTCACACTCCCACCACAAACTGGGGTGAGCTCCTTTTTAAAACCCAGGTGCCCTGATTAGCCTGCCTTAATTGATTCTAGCAGCTTCTTCTTAATTGGCTCCAGGTGTCCTAATTAGCTGCCTGCCTTAACTGGTTCTAGCAGGTTCCTGATTACTCTAGTGCAGCCCCTGCTCTGGTCATTCAGGGAACAGAAAACTACTTATCAGTGACCAGTGTATTTGCCCTCTACCAGACTCCTGTACGTAAGCAGGATGCTGGTCCATGACTCTGGAGACTATGTTCTATTCCCACCTCTACCACTGATCTGCTGTGTGACCTCGGGCAAGTCACTTCAACTCTTGGTACCTCTGTTTCCTGTCTGTCTGGTCTATTTAGATTGTAAGCTCTTGTTTCTTACTATGTGTTTGTTCAGTGCCTAGCACAAAGGGGCCCTGATCTTGGTTAGGGCCTCTGGGTACCACTGAAGCACAAGTAGTTAATGACACCACTTAGAAGGGTTTTGAGAACTTCTCACTTTGGCACTCTCACAGCTCTAGGCCCATCCTTACCTTTCCCCAGCAAGCAGGACCACTTTAGCTTGCTTAATTCCCTTAGGAACCAGGTCTTTAATCACCTCCTGGATAATTAGCGATCCCCTGAAGGCATAGTCTGCTAGAAGAAAAAGTCAGAGTTAACACTGACTGTGTCAAAGGATCTGCTAGAAGCGGGGAGTGGCATAAAGATGGCTGCCTACCTTGCCGTGACTTGGGCAAAGTTCCACTCCAGATATCACTCGAGCAGTAAGGCACAAACGTAGGCAGAGGCAGCAAAGGAAAGGCACACAGTTATGGTCATCAGAAAGTCCCTGAATAGACCGGAGAAACTCCTACTCCTTTCCCACCACATCATCTCCTCAGCATTGGGATTATCTTGGACAGAGGTTCCCAGCATGCAGTTACAAACAAGTGAGAGGGAGCCGTTACCACCTTTCCTTTCCCATGCTGCTAGATGAGAGGGGGGTCTTGGCTAGATCTTAGCTAGATAGCAGGAGGCTCCCTGTATGGAAAAGGCTGAGAACCACTGATCCACAGCTTTGCCCCATGAGTGATGTTAGATTAGGTTACATGAAAGTGAATCACTACATATCCCCACCCTCCAGCTGTGGCAGTTGAGTTCCAACTCTCCTTATTTTAGCACCTCGTAGTCCTTTCAAGAGGAGCCACACAGTTACCCATAGAGTACAGGAGGTGTCACTCGATGTCATTTGTAATTAACAGTCAGAGCAGTAACTGGCCATAAGGTGCTGTGAAATGTAAGTGGTAGTACAGCACCTGGGAAGGTCCTTACACTGCATTGGCGTTCCACCAGTGAGGGCTCTCCTCCATCTGGGAAGACAAAATGCCTGTCCCTAGAGTCACAGACACACAACACAAAAGAGACATGTTGTACTGGACACAGTCTCAGAAAACCAGACCAAGAGCAGCAGCTTTTCCAGCTTCGAGAAGCAGGCACAATCCCTGTAAGGATCTCACAGCTTCCCCTCCTGTCTCACCTTCTTCTCAGACTGTCATCCACCCATGTCACCCTCTCCCTCTAGAATCACAGACACATAGGGCTGGAAGGGACCTCAATAGGCCATCTAGTCATCCCCCTGTGCTGAGGCAGGACCAAGTATTCCTAGGCCATCCCTCTCATTCCACATTAAGTTCAGGCTCCATCACTCTTCTCAAAACTTCTGCCTATTCCTTATGCTTCTCTCCAGCATTTCTCCTATCTGCTTCTTTTGGCTGCGCACTGACTTGAGCCAGGAAAGCACGTAAGCATGCGTGTAATACCATCTTACTGTACCTCAACAGACCCACTCACAAGCTTAAAGTGAAGCTGGTGTTGAAGTGTTTTGCCATCGTGCTCAGCAGCTGTCAGGATCAAATCCTTTGTCTCTTTCTTCCACTCAGTTTTCGGCCTTCTTTAATGCCACCCCCTTGTGCTTGGGACATGCCCATGCCTGACCTGCTGAAAACACACTCCCTCTCCTCCTTCAAATCCTGCCTAAAAACCTAACTTCTCTCATGCAGGCTTCTTCAGAGGCCTCCCCACAAGGAAGATTCTTTACCTGATTCCAATGGAAATCTACTCCTGATGTATCACAATTATAGGAGTTACATTCTAAAATCACGGCCAGGAACATAAAGCCTGGTTTTCCTCTCTGCTCATAATCAGCATAAACCCAGAGTAATTCCACTCACTTCAGTGGAGTCATTCCAGACTTGCACCTGTTTAGCTGAGAGCAGAAGCCATCCCCTTGTCTTTTCATAGAGCCGTGTGAAAGAAAGGAATAATACAGGGTTTCTCAAACAGGGGTCGCCACTTGTGTAGGGAAAGCCCCTGGCGGGCCGGTGTGAGCCCCATGCGCAGGTCCGGCCAATCATGGCTCCCACTGGCTGTGGATCACCGCTGCAGGCCAATGCGGGCTGCTGGAAGCAGCGGCCAGTAAGTCCCTTGGCCCGCGCCACTTCCAGCAGCCCCCATTGACCTGCAGCGGTGATCCGCGGCCAGTGGGAGTCGCGATCAGCCAGACCTGCGGACGGGGCTCACACCTGCCCGCCAGGGGCTTTCCCTACACAAGCGGCGACCCCTGTTTGAGAAACCCTGGAATAATACAACAATTGCAGCAAGTACCTTTCTTTGTTTGAGGCCACTCAGATGAGCTCATTAAGCGACGGATATTTTTATATCTGGTATCACATGTTTCTTTATTATAACAGCACCAGCCACCTGAATGGGAGCAAGAAGTTTGTCTTAAAACCTTCATATCACATCTGATTGAATTAAAATTTATTGTTGACTATACCACTCAGTCAATGTCATCTTTGAGTCTTGACTCTCTTTATTCTCATCTCACACTGGTGTAAATCAGAGGTAATTCCACTGAAATCACTGGAGTTACACTGATCGATGAATGTGCGTGCAGAATCAAGCCCGACTTGTCTTCACAATACCTTGCTTCATTACTGAATTGTCATTTCTTACTGTACCTTCTAAGAATATGATCCATCTCTTGCTCCCTTTGTGCTCCCTTAAGTAATACCTGCAAATGGTGGAGAAGGAAAGTAAACACAAATCAGACTATTTTTTCCCGTTACACTGTTTGTGAAAAGCAGGCGAGTTCTGACGTGATCATTACCTAGCTGTTGTCCCATCATTGCAGGTGACCAGGGGGTTCTTCAGAAAGAAAAGTTTCATATCCTGAGGTGCCTTCTGAGCATGCCAAGGAGTGAGTGAGGCACTTCTGAGCTGTGATGCCAAGGCATCTTCCATAGGAGGAAAAACTCCCACAAAGACATCTTCCTCAGCAGCAGTGTGCTCCAGTTCCCCACTTGGGTTAGGGCCCTTTCGATTCTGGGCAGGAGTCTTCACGTGAGCTTTGGAATTACGTTTGCTTTGAGACACCGCTTCCCCCAGGAGCAACAAAGCCACCAACGCCCCTGGGATCTTCATAGTGACTGCCTCCTCCTGACTGAACAGGCAAAGAATAAACCCGTGGTATAATAAAAGGGCAACATGAAAATCTGAAGAAAGCGAGGTTTAAGAAAGACAGTGTCGAGAAGAATTAAACCAGCAAGAAATGGATCTAGTCATGTTCACAGGCATAGACACAGGCAATTTACAGATGACACCACAAAGCTGAAATAGTATCAAATACCTTAAAGAATGCTGGTCAATTGCTGATTTTCACCTGAAGCATTATAACAAGTGCAATATCATAGGGAAGGTAAGCCTCTGATGGCCAAAGAATGAAGAGCGTGGTTGGAAGCCCAAGAGGAGTTGTTACCCAGCCAGAAATAATACTAGTGCTCAGATCACAGCTCCCCAGTGGAACTTTATATTGTCCTCATATGGAACATATTTCTTCCCTCTTTTTTTTTCTTTTCTTTTCTTTGAACTACCGCCAAGGTTGGGCAGATGACAGGGGCTGGAGAAACGAAACCACACCCCGTGCTGAATAAGTTTCAAGATTTCCTTGCAAGCACTTTGATCTTGAAAGTTACATACTTAAAATTTCTATAATTTGATCCCCATTTTGCTTGCTGCTTTTTGGAGGGGGGGGAAGCGTACAATCTGATTATATAAGCTTTGGCAATTCTCCTCTGTGGGATGATTTTTAGTTGTTTCATGCATAAGAAATGCTAGGGGCTACATTTGAACTTGATAAAAGCTTTCAATTTGCCGTCTCATCAAACAACCTCAGCACCAGCCTTTCAACTTTTTCAGTAAATACTGTATCTTTCCCCTTGTTCATGTTTTTGTCAGATTTATAGAGTATTGGTATGGAAATCATTAAATAGTGCTCTTAAATATATTAGAGCTAGTTGAATTATTCATTATGAATAAATGATCTGATGAAGTTATTCCCCTTTTTTAAATGAATCAGTCATGAACCAATTCAGATTTCTGCAAATGTATTTGTTATTTGTAACTATTCATCAAACACTTTGGATGAACAACTTTGAACCAATGGGTTACTTGAGTACTGATCACCTTCAATATTTGCTAGTCATTTGTTAATTAGGCTGTGTGATTGGTCATCTCTGTGACATGGTATTGCTTCAACTCCCTGATTGGATGATTGAAAGTTTTAAAACAGAATAATGAATTATAAATCACAAAAAATGATGGATAATTTTGTATGCATGTAAATACAGATGTTTGTATGAGGAACAGCCAACCCCCAAAAATTTGTATGAAAAAACCTATTAACAAATAATTCATAATAAAGGACAGGAACACAGTCGAACAGCCACTCATAATTTGAATGAAGGTTTGTTAACACAGGTTCTACTGAATTCACTAGAGATACACCAGTGTAAAACTGGAGTGAGATCAGAATCAAGCCATTTGGTCACAGAACTAAGAGAAAAAGAATGTCAGAACAAAACCTCTGTTTTATTTCATTTTGTAAAATACAGTCTATGTTCCTTGATCAGGTGGAAAGTCATCAAGACAGAAAAGAGCGTTCAGTGTCACAGACCAACTGGTTATAAAAATCTACATCATAAGCTAAACTTCCAGTCCAGTATAAATATTTCTTCCTCCCTTCCATTTAGTGAATTGGAAAAAGAAAGGAAAACTCTGTGCTCTTACCCTTAGCTGAGATGGAAAAACTTATCCCCCATGGAGCACACAGGAAATAACTATCACTGACTGGAGAGGAGATGAACATGGTGAAAGAAAACACAGTCTATTTGAAACTAGCAGACATATTTTTCGGATAGTTACAGAGTGACTCATTGGTCCCTAAAGGGAATTATGAGTGCAGCTTGCTCCCCTCACCCATCCATGAAATGCAATGCAGGCCATCCACATCCATCAAAGGGACTTGCTGGTCCAGTGCTGAGATGCTTAGCTGGAGTGATCACATCATTAATTTCTCTAGGTTGCTTTTTTCCTGAGGATTCTCTCTCAGGGAGTGAGGTGTCAGATGCCATATGGAGATAGATGGGGTGAAATAGTTCATGAAATTTGACTGTCTCCAGAGATGAGGGTTTTCATCTGCCCACTCTGCAGTCCAGGTGAGCGTACAGCCAGCCAATAGACAGCACCATGGGGAGCTTCAACTGCATTTTTAACAACAGCTCTTTTGGCTTCAGTGAAGCTACCCTCTTGCTTAAGTGATGTGACCTGGCAATTGGTCACCAAAAAAGCTAATGAGCCAAGAAGAGACTAAAAGGCTTCAGTGTCTGGAAAGGGGCAAATGTGCCTATTTCATCTATATCTCACCACTAAAGTCCAGCCCAGGTTTGTACCAATGGGGGGAGGAGGGGGGGAGGACATTTCTACCTGATGGTTGTTTTGTGGCCTCAGAGAAATGAGTTGTGCTGGGAACGGGTCAGTGCAGGTCTTGTGAACAGGTGTGAACATTACAAAATCCTCCACCACAACTGGCACAGTTTGTCTGCCTTGCTGACATCCTCAGCAGAGAAGCTAAGGACTCATTAGGTGTGATTACTTCACTACTCACAGGAGTGGTCCCCACAAGGGAAGTCTGAACACAAGGCCCCCCAAATCCGCTTCATGTAGCATCACTGATGAGTCAAAGCAATCTCCCCACTCACCTTGTTCCATAAACTTTATCCCTTTACCTTCAAGCATATCTATAGCCCCTCCTCTCCAAGGAGAGGTGTCTCTCTCATAGACAACTTCTGTTGAGTTCTGATGATCAGATTGATGCCAGGACAGAATATCTTACTTGGCTTCGTGCCTGGACATCTCAAAATATGGCCCTTCATTCTCCCAATATGCTAATAAGTCAATGGAACAAGCACTCCGTTCATGAGTGCAGGTTTCTCTCCTGACACAGCAGCCACTTTCCTGAGACTCACTGAGGTTCATAAGTGGAAGTAGTATGTTAAAGGCTGAACCCAACAGCAACAGGATGTGACCTGGGCTGCCCTGTAGATTTACAGCAAGGCTGGTTCTCAGAAATGAAAGGGTGCAGGAGATCCACAGACCCAAACCTGCCTGGCTGTATTTGCATTCTATGTACTTATGAAATGTCCTTCACCTACTGCTCCATTGTCCTTGATTCTGCTGGTTTTATAGTTTCTCATATACAGTATTTCCTTCCTGATCATAACACAAGCAGCATCACTGCATTCTGCATACTAAAACCCAGGGCTTTTTACACTGCATACACTGCAGCTGCACTTCATTAACATTAAGGAACAAGGGACAAAGGGAGGTGAGAATCCACCCTAGATCTTCTGATTTTGTTTGATGGCTGCCAGCATGACATTTTTACAACTCTGGTAGCAGAATGCGAACCTAGGCCTTCTAACCAATCACCTCAGCCAAAGGCAGATGTCATTTCCCTTTTGTAGAAGAAATCACCATGGTTCATTTTCTTTGCATCAGCTTAAGTGTCGTTTTAAAAACAAAGTAAAACAATCTCAACAGAAAAGCTCAGTGGGATGAGAGAGGAAGCTATGGAACATATGCAAGGGGTTAGGCATGATGTCGCACACAGATAATGAGGGAGAAAAAGATCGATCCTTAATGCTAGGCATGAGTTTTCACGCCTGTTTCACGCGTCTCTTTGTGTCCATGCACTGATACCTGCAAAATGTATTGTTGATGAGATGGGCACTCTCAGCATGTGCTGGTTTTTTTCATTTGTTTACACAATGGGATGCCTGATGCTGATTGGGGCATCTGGACAAATGATAATAATATAGAATTAAACATTTGTCAAGTGCGCTCCTAATTCCCCCAGAGCCTGTGCATCCCAGGATCCCCTGGCTGCAGAACTGACCTCCTGGCTGGCTGCAGAATTGCTTGGCGAGTTTGTACCCTAACGTGCATTTGGCTCACTAACTTTGGGATGAAAGGCTGGTCTAAACGCTGCCACTCCAGATAACCAAGCAAAGGCCCTCCCCCGGGGCACCATGGCAACTGGCCTACGAAGACTCCATGAGCTTCCCAGGCTCTGCAGCTGTGATGGAGACGTCTTGCTGGGGATTACATGGCTGCGGCTTTTCTGGCATAGTCACAGACTCCACTGAACACAGGGATTTTGTGAGGAGCCTGATATCTGTGGGGGAATGACATTCAGTCGGCTGGGGGAGGCTTTTAAAAAGAGGCATGACCTGACTTAGTTGCTTTCATCCTGGGAAACAGCTTTGTCCTTGTCAGCCAAGGAGAAGCAGACAGCAGCAAGTGGCCCCCTGAGGCTAAAGATTTACCTGCTCCCAAACCCAGCAGTAAATGGAGAAGAAGAGAGGGCTGCCTAGGTCCATTGACAAAGGGGTCCACAACAGCCCACCCCGCAACCAGGCGTTGAGGAAGGGGAAAGGTGCACATTCAAATTTGACCAAACCAGCCCAGTTCCATGCATATTGGAGCTAACTGCAATAGCTCCTGTGAGCTTGCTGCAGGCACTCACCTGCACAGCAGGGGATACCACTGAGCCCTTTTGCTGGGTATGGCTCCAAGTGCTGCTGATGTCTTTGGAGATCACCGCCTTGAATCTTATTAAGCTCTTCACCCTAGGCAGGAGTGTTTGGAGAGGAGGTTTTTCAACAGCCAGGATGCATTATTCCAGGCACTCTCTGCTCTAATGTGCTGTCAGATATTAACGTCTATAACATCCCAAATACAAATGGATTTCAAAATATCGAAGTGTTTCAAAGATTGTCTCCTTAAATAGAGAACTCACACTAAAATCACAGCGTTAGACAGAGAGAGAGACGTGGTCACAAAAGGATCCGAATAAAGACTGACCAATAAAAAGGTCTCCTCACAATAAAGGTGGTAAGTCTAATTCACTATTTTCCCATGAGCCAACAAATGAAAGGTCATATACAGTAGTTCTTACATAGTCCTTACTAAGACAATCCTCAATGGAAATAATAAAATAATCAAAATAGCTAGCTCTTATATAGAGCTTTCTAGCTCTAGATCGCAAAGGAGTTCAGTATCATTAGCTCCATTTTACAGATGAGGAAACTGAGGTATGGGGAGAAATGACTTGCCCAAGGTCACCTAGCAATCTAGGGGCAGAGCTAGGCAGGGCCGTCTCCAGGCACCAGCCGAGCAAGCTGGTGCTTGGGGCAGCGGCTTGTAGGAAGTGGCATTCTGCCCAATCCTAGGGCGGCATGGCCGCTTTTTTGTTGTTGTTGTTGTTGTTCCGCTCCGGCCGCCCTGTAGGGGGCGGCGGCGTGGAGGACAGGAGCGCCCTGCAGCAAGCCCGGCAGGGTAGCCCGCGTCCTTCCCTCCCAGCCAACCGGAGTGGTGCGGAGCCCTCCCGGCAGGAGCCATGGTGGGAGGGGTCGCGTGGCAGCGCCCCACTGAAGCCCTGGCTGCCCCCCTTCTCTCTCTCCCCCCGCTCCCTCTCCCTCCCGCTTCCCCCGCTAGCCGGGGCATATCTGCAGGGCAGGGAGTCCCCCTGCACCCTGGCTCCGGCCGCACCACAGGTTTTTTTTTTGCTTTGCTTTGCTGTTGTGGCCGCCGCGGTTTTTTTTTTTTTTTTTTTGGCTTGGCGCGGCCAGAAAGCCAGAGCTGGCCCTGGAACTAGGAATAGATTCCCCAATCTAGTGCGCTCTCTCTCTCTTCTCCCTCCCCTCAGCGTTAAATCCACTCCTGCGCAGAGTGCCTGCACCGATTCTATGAACCACATAAGCCCTACAAATGTAAATCAACGTCATGTCATATCCATCAGTATAATATTTGAACAGGTTCTGGGGAGTTTTCCATTGGAGGGGACCCTGTTTGTCTTCCATGCAGACTCTCCTCTATAGATGGCTGTGTCCTGACAATGGTGCAGTCTAATCCACAGCCCCTCATCCTTTAGCAGGGGCTCAGGGCCACACTGGAGACGATCACATTTGAACAAATTATTTCTTGAAGCACACTCACCCCAAAGCATAAACTGTATGAGACGCTTCTGTAGGTCTTATAGCTCGATCAACTCTTGTGCCTCTACTTAGGCCAGTGATTGGATAAAAAAATAAAATGTTTAATTCCGCTCCAATGCTATGTTTGAAGGGCTGCCAACTACAAACTTCACACGAGAAACTGCTCTTGGATGATGTATATTGTGTTCTGTTTAGGAACTAGAAATCAACCCATTCACCTCATTTCTAGGTTTGATCTCCTAAAACCTGAAGATAGTAGTAGGCTAATCAATCAGTTTTCTTCTGTCTTTGTATTGTCTGCATGCAACATTCCCATTTGTCTTCCTAAAACTACTGATCTGTTGTTCAGCAGATACTTCACATATCTAAGGAATGAACAAACAGCTGTAAATCCATCATCTCATTTTGCAAATGCAGCCAGAACCCCTTGTTCACAAATGTTCATACAATACCTGAAATAAAGTCACATCATTGTTTCAGTGTTTAACGTAACTCAGTGGTTTATCTTTGAGCTGTGCAAATTTGGAGCATAAAACAACGACCACACTCACTACCAAGCGCATAAAACATTAAAGAAAATGGTTCTATGTTCACTAAAATGAAGACAGGACTAATTATAATTACACTAACCGTAAAAAGGTTTTGGTTAAAGTCATATATTTGGGCAATTCAACAATGCAAACTTTTAGTCCCTCTTGAACTTTAGAATCTGTCTAACACATGCAAGCAAACAACATAGCCATTGTAAGGTTTCATTAATAGTTAGATGTTTCTGGATTGTCTTTTGTCAAGTTATTTGAATGATTTACTGGTCCCCGAGCGTTGCTGGATCAGCCTTTTGTTCTGTTCCATCTAGTCTGTTAAAAATGCCATGCATTTGGACAAGGTCATTCCGTGCTCAGTCCTTTGCTCACGAGGGAATTCTTCACCCTTGGGGGATTATAAGTGGCTATTTTAAAATCCAAGGCACAGTTTTATTGACTGTGGACTTTTACTTAGTTCTTGTTTGCTCTGAGTCTTGTTTCTGCATGTGTTTGCTGCTCTGGAGCAACCCAGAGGGTGCTCGCATTAAGGATACTCAACAAAATGAAGGGAAGTCTTGACATTCAGGTGACCATTGAAACAGCACTCTCAGAATTGCTTGACGCTGCATGGCAGTGAGTAGCGTGCTGCAGCATCTAGCAGGAGCATTCGTCTGCCACATGCTTTGTTCTGCTGAACATATTGCAATGTGAAACTCAAAGGCTCAGACCCTCAGCTGCACCAGAGCTCCCCCAGCACAGTCTAAGGGGAAGGTGAGAAAGGAGCATGAATGGCCGGGCAAAGGCAGCTTCCAACCTTTGCTCTTCCCTGAAGCTGAGGCTTGCTGGGTTCATCATGGCTGCTCTACATTACAGCCAGGGCCAGCCCCAGGAACCAGCCCAGCAAACAGGTGCTTGGGGCGGCCAACGGAGAGGGGCGGCACGTCCGGATCTTCGGCGGTGGGTCCCTCAGTCCCTCTCCGAGCGAAGGACCAGCCACCGAATTGCCACCCGAAACTGAAGCGGCGGCGGTAGAGCAGATCGCGCTCGTGGCTTTTTTTTTTTTTTTTTGCTGCTTGGGGCGGCAAAGGCCCTGGAGCCGGCCCTGATTAGACGCTGGCTACAACTGCATGTAAGGAGCCTGTAATAAACACACAGCTAAGTGCTCACCTTGGTTACTCTCAAGCCTCCCCAGGAAAGGGGGTAAAAGGGCTTGGGGGGATATTTGGGGGAAACAGAAACTCCAAGTGGTCCTTTTCCTAAATCTTTGTCCAACTCACTTGGTGGTGGCAAGGACAAGGAAAATATGTGCCTTGGGAAAGTTTTTAACATAAGCTGGTAGAAATAAGCTTAGGGGGTCTTTCATGCAGGTCCCCACATCTGTACCTTAGAGTTCAAAGTGGGGAGGGAACCCTAACAGGGCCATTCTACAGCCAAGGCGCGTCAGAGCAGCACAGAGAGTCTGGAGCAAGACAGCTGCGAGCAGCGGCAGCAAACAGGGCGGCTAACAGGGGAGTTTGAGAGGGAGTTCTCATTGGAGGAGAAGGTACCTGTATTTGCATCTGTCCTTGTGTGTTCTTGTGTGTTTGTTTGTAGGGGCCGGCAGGGGCTGGGTGCTGGGAAGGACGCCGAGCCCTGGCTGATTAAGGGGCCCATAAAAGCGGCCGCCCAGCCAGGCAGCGGTACAGCTGCGAGCAGCGGCAGCACACAGGGTGGCTAACAGGGGAGTTTGAGAGGGAGTTTGCAGGGGGAGGCAGGAGGGTGGGGTGGGGTGTGGTGTGTGCTCTGTTTCCCCAGGCGCTGCGGGCAGAGAGAGCAGCAGCCATGAGCCAAGCAGCAGCAGCAGACAGAATGCAGATGGCGGCATGTGGAAGCTGTGGTATGTATATAGTCCTAGCAGGAGACCTGGAACAAAGGTATGTGTGTATGAAGTGTCGCCTTATAGCGTTACTGGAGGAAAAGGTTAAGGGGCTGGAGATGCAGGTAGAGACCCTGGTGGAGTTTAGGCGGGGGTTTGAGCAGCTGATGGAGGACAGGCAAGGCGGGGCAGAAGGGTAAGGCTCTAGGGTGCAGAAGGAGGCAGTAGTAGATGACAGCGAGAGGGGAATGGAAGGGGGAGATCAAGGGAAGTGGAAGCATGTGACTGTGAGAAGCAGGCCAAGGAAAAGGAGGGCCAGTGAGGGGGGAATAGAACTCAGGAATAGGTTTGAGTGTTTGGATAACGAAGTAGGGGGGCAGCAGGTGGTGACTGAAGCTGGAAGGGTGAGGAAGAAGAGAAGAGCGGCTAGTCCGAGAGAGAGGGGGGAGGAGTTGATGGAGACAGCACCAATTATGGGCCACCAGAGGATAGAGGAAGGAATAAGGGGGAGCATAAGAGAAGATAGGAGCAGACACAGGTCAGGACTAGAGGGATCGGAGACTAGATTACTAGATCGCACTGTTGCCAGGCGACGGCAGGTGTATGTAATTGGAGACTCTTTACTGAGGAGATTGGACAGGCCTGTGACCAGGGCGGACCCGGAGAACAGAAGGGTGTGCTGTCTACCGGGCGCAAAGATACGCGATGTGGACCTGCGGTTGAAAAGGATCCTAAAAGGAGCAGGTAAGAACCCCTTGATAATCCTTCATGTAGGAACAAATGACACGGCTAGGTTCTCGTTAGAGAGAATCAAGGGAGATTATGCCAGGCTGGGGAAGACTCTCAAGGAGATAGAGGCTCAGGTTATCTTTAGTGGGATTCTGCCTGTTCCAAGGGAAGGGCAGCAAAGGGCTGATAGGATTGTGAGGATAAATAGTTGGCTAAGGGAGTGGTGCTATAAGGAGGGCTTTGGGATGTATGGCCACTGGGAGGCTTTCGGGGACAGGCACCTGTTCTCGCGGGATGGGCTTCACCTGAGTAGGGAAGGAAATAGACTTCTGGGAGGGAGGCTGGCTCATCTTATCAAAAGAGCTTTAAACTAGGAAGTTTGGGGAGATGGTTGGGAGATGCACAGTTATCTCCACGCCAGTTTCCGGTATTGAAAAGCTGGGTGTAATAAGAGGAGACATAGCCGGGGAGATGAGATTGGACATAGGAAGGACAGGGGGGACGGACACAAAGAGGCCCGCAACATACAGTGCTACTAATGGGAGACAGGCTAAACGACATACATTAGGGTGTTTGTACACCAATGCGAGAAGCCTAGGTAATAAAATGGAGGAATTGGAGGTCTTGGTCCGAGAATTGAAACCGGACATCGTAGGAATAACTGAAACGTGGTGGAATGGCAGTCACGACTGGAACGCAGGTATGGAGGGGTATGCGCTGTTTAGGAAAGACCGGGATAAAGGTAAAGGTGGGGGGGTGGCATTGTATGTCAATAGTGAATTAAGCTGTAAAGAAATAATAGTGGATGGAATTGATAACACGGAGTCCGTCTGGACGATACTCAAGCTGGGTAAAAGGACTACTAGAGCCTCTCCGGGAATAGTGCTTGGGGTGTGCTATAGACCGCCGGGATCGACCCAGGATATGGATAAGGAACTATTTAATGTGTTAAGGGAGGTAAATACTAATAGAAACTGTGTAATTATGGGGGACTTTAGCTTCCCGGATATAGATTGGGGAACAAACGCTAGTAGCAATAATAGGGCTCAGATGTTCCTAGATGTGCTTGCTGATCAATTCCTTTATCAAGTGGTAGCTGAGCCGACGAGGGGGGAGGCCATTTTAGATTTGATTCTGGTAAGTAGTGAGGACCTTGTTGAGGAAGTGGTAGTGGGGGACAACTTGGGCTCCAGTGATCATGAGCTAATTCGGTTTAAACTAAATGGAAGGACTACCAGAATTAGGTCAAAGACTAGGGTTTATAATTTTAAAAAGGCCAATTTTAACAAATTAAGGGGACTGGTAAGGGAAGTGGATTGGGCAAACGTATTAAGGGATCTAAAGGCAGAAGAAGCCTGGGATTACTTTAAGTTAAAGATGCATGAGGTGTCGGAGGCCTGTATCCCCAAAAAGGGAAAAAGATTACTAAGCAAGAGATTCAGACCAAGCTGGATGAGCGACCGACTGAAAGGGGCGATTAGGAAAAAACAGAAAGCGTACAAAGAGTGGAAGAGGGGAGGGATCAGTAAGGAAACTTACCTTAGTGAAGTCAGAGAATGTAGAGATAGTGTGAGAAAGGCCAAAGGCCGGGAAGAGTTGGACTTAGCGAGGGGAATTAAAAGCAATAGTAAGAAGTTTTACAGCCATATAAATAGGAAGAAAGCAAAGAAAGAAGAAGTGGGACCGCTGAAGACTATAGCCGGAGAGGAGATTAAAGATAATCTAGGCATGGCGCAATATCTCAATGAATATTTTGCATCGGTGTTTAATGAGGCCAATGGAGGTATTAGGGATACTAGCACTGTTACAGAGGGGCATACAGGATGGGGGATTACCGCATCCGAGGTAGAAACAAAACTAGTACGCCTTAATGGGACTAAGTCGGGTGGACCGGACGATCTTCATCCGAGAATATTAAAGGAATTGGCGCGGGAAATAGCAGGCCCATTAGCGACTATATTTAATGAATCTGTAAACTCGGGGGTGGTCCCGTTAGACTGGAGAATAGCCAATGTGGTTCCTATTTTCAAGAAAGGGAAAAAAAGTGACCCGGGTAACTATAGGCCTGTTAGTTTAACATCAGTAGTGTGCAAGGTGCTGGAGAACATTCTGAAAGAGAAACTAGTTGAGGACCTTGAGGTTAATGGCAAATGCGATAAACTACAGCATGGTTTTACGAAGGGCAGATCGTGCCAAACGAATCTGATCTCCTTCTTTGAGAAAGTAACTGACTTATTAGATAAAGGAAATGCGGTGGACCTAATATACCTGGATTTCAGTAAAGCGTTTGATACAGTACCCCATGAGGAATTATTGGTTAAAATGAAAAACATGGGGATCGATATGAAAATCCAGAGGTGGATAAGGAATTGGTTAATGGGGAGAAAGCAGCGGGTCGTATTAAAGGGTGAATTATCGGGTTGGAGGGAGGTTACTAGTTGAGTGCCTCAAGGTTCGGTTTTGGGACCCATTTTATTTAATCTATTTATAACTGACCTCGGGACCGATTGCAAGAGTGGGCTGATAAAGTTTGCGGATGATACGAAGGTGGGAGGAGTTGCAAACTCGGAGGAGGATAGGGATATTCTGCAGGGAGACTTGAATGAGCTTGTGAATTGGAGTGTCAGAAATAGGATGAAATTTAATAGTGAAAAGTGTAAGGTGATGCACTTGGGGATGACTAATAAAAATTTTAGTTACAAGATGGGGACGCATTGGTTAGAAGTAACGGAAGAGGAGAAAGACCTAGGGGTCCTTGTGGACCGCAGGATGACTATGAGTCGACAATGTGACGTGGCGGTGAAAAAAGCCAATGCGGTCTTGGGATGTATTAGGCGAGGTATATCTAGTAGGGATAGGGAGGTCCTGCTTCCGTTGTATAAGGCGCTGGTGAGACCTCATTTGGAGTACTGTGTGCAGTTCTGGTCTCCAATGTTTAAAAAAGATGAACTCAAACTGGAACGGGTGCAGAGAAGGGCGACTAAGATGATCAGAGGAATGGAAAACCTGTCGTATGAAAAGAGATTAGAGGAGCTTGAGTTGTTTAGTCTGACAAAGCGAAGGCTGAGGGGGGATATGATTGCTATCTTCAAATATATCAGAGGGGTTAATACAAGGGAGGGAGAAGAATTATTCCAGCTTAGTACAAATGTGGACACGAGAACGAATGGATACAAACTGGCCGGGGGGAAGTTCAGGCTTGAAATTAGACGAAGGTTTCTGACCGTCAGAGGGGTGAAATATTGGAACGGCCTTCCGAGGGAAACGGTGGGGGCGACAGACCTGTCTGGTTTTAAGATTAAGTTGGATAAGTTTATGGAGGGAATGGTTTAATGGTAAAACATAGTAGCCGAGGAAAACCAAGCAATGGTACATGAATAGCATAATGGCCAACAAGGGTCAGGCTAGAGACTCTTGCCTATATGCTCGGGGTATTACTGATCGCCATATTTGGGGTCGGGAAGGAATTTTCCTCCAGGGTAGATTGGCTGAGCCTCTGGAGGTTTTTCGCCTTCCTCCGCAGCATGGGGCAGGGATCACTAGCAGGAGGGTCTCAGCCGATTGAAGTCACTAAAACACAGGATTGGGGACTTCAACGGCAGAGTCCAGGGAAGGGTCTTGCGGCCTGCAGCATGCAGGGGGTCAGACCAAATGATCATGATGGTCCCTTCTGACCTTAAAGTCTATGAGTCTATGAGGATCTGGCCCCATAAAGTTCACCCAAGATTCACTTGGCAGGTTGTTGAACCTTAGTCAGCCTTTCACCAAAACCTGGGCTGAGTTTTGAGTCTGTAATGAAATCTGAAACCTGGCCAGTTCTCTGCTTGTGCACAGGCCAGATCTAGATTGAATGACTCCAGGAGAGATCTGCACTGGGACCTCTATCAGTGTCAGAGTGATTGATGGTGTGACTACACCAGGCCCAATTCTGCCCTGACTAGCATCCCATTCAAACCCACTGGTTCAAACAGGATCGCATGGGGTATAACTCTGGGCACAAAGTGGCCTTTTTATTATGTGCTGGACTGCTGTCCATATAGGCAGTTACTCTGTGGTAAAGTCAAAGGGAACCATGCACTTGGATCAAAGTTTAGTGAAATAGTACTGTCAGTCATCATCTGTCATTGATTGCACATGGCTCTGTGTACAGTGGCATGTAATGTCATAGATTGCCTTTGTTTCTGTATAGATTCCCATATAATCCTCATCAACTGCATGTGATCTAGTCATATGTAATATGTCATTGATTGCCCATGGCTCTGTGTACATTCACATGCAATCTGTTGTAGATTGCACTTAGAGCCCAACACTTCTTACACAGTAATCTTTAAGACTATACTTTAGATTAAATAAAAAGCATATTATCCAGCTGTGGTAGAGATATATGGCATTATTTAAGAGGCACACAAACATCCAAATGATTAGTATAGATCCTTTTATCCATTTATATGTAAAAAAATCAATTGCTGCAATAATACCTGCCCTAATAATTCACTTTGTTCAGTAAAAGTCTTTAAAGTGGTTATAGAAAGAATAAAAGAACACAACCCAATATAATATCATTACAGCTGTACATGTCCGTCAACATAATCATGTTTGTTTCCCTCAGAAGCTACAGAGCACCTTCTACAGTAAAGCAAGTGATTCTTGAAGCCAAGGAAAGCAAAGTAATATGAATTCCATACAAAACTGCACTCAACAGGTGCCTGGCAAAGTCAAAAAGAAACAGAACACATCAATGTTCCTTAGGACAACTCAAATCAAACAGCTGGAAAGCGGAGACAGTTCTAAACATTTCTGCAATGCCAATGTCTTTGCATTTTAACCAGAGGTGAGCATGAGCTGCAAAATTTGGATCCAGGTGCAAAATTTTCCAAAAGATTAAAGGGATTTGGATCCAGGGTGTTGTTCAGCTCATCTCTATCTTTAACAGTTACCAAAAGAAAACAAGCCAACATGTGTCAATCACTTCACTGAAGGCCATTAATGGAGATACGTCCTGGCATATTAACTATATTAACACATTTTCAATTCAGATTGTTTGAATGGTAAATTACCATATACTGCATATAAGTCTGAAACTGCGAATAAGATCTTAAATGTCAGGTAATTCATGAGTCAGAGAGTTTTGTCTGAGTAAACACTGAGCAAGATCTTCAGGATGTGGCACAATAATACATTATTAATAATAATAATAATTGCCAGTCATAGCAAATTTCACCAGATTGCTAGTAGGTTTCTGATGTAAATAAATGTTCAGTAGAAACTGGGATGAAATGGCCACATTCATGATTTAATCCCTGGTCTCCAGAGGTGAAAATCTAATGGATTAAGCTTTCCTTCCTTGGTGGCTTTAATGCTACCTTTCCCATACACCAAACAGCTCATTGATGCAATTTGTCTTTTTAATTTTTCTGGCCTGCAAAGGCAAAATGTTTTCAAAAGTGAAACAAGTTTTAGCAATAAACCAGGAGGACAAATGTTGTAAAGTGGGTGTGGCAAATTTAATCCATTATATAAAATGCTTCTACACTCACATACCAGACTGAATAATGATATTTACTAAGAAAGAAAGAAATGGAGCTTATGTCACAATGCCTCTTAAGAATGTAGAAATGGCATCAAATGCATTATTGACAATAAAAGGGAAAATGTACAGAGGAAAAATTGATTAGTAGATTTCCTTGTCACTAACTGAGCAATATATAAACTGTGACAAGACACTCACAATTCTCATCTCTTTTATTCCAGTGACAAACAGATATTGCAGAGGAAGAATGAGGCATTGATGGAAAGATATACTGAGGGGTCGAAAAGACCTATCACTTTTACAAGATTTTCCAAGAGCAATAACGTAAGAGTACACACTTTGATCCTAACATTTTCATAACCCTTCTATTCATGTAAGACATGAGGTTGACCCTGATGGTTGCTTAAGCAGTTAGTAGTTGTTAGATAGCACGCAGATTGAAAACCTTTCACCTGTTCTGTTTGAAATTTTTCCATGGATTATATAAAAGTTCACATGAATGCTCAAGGTTACTCATAAAACCTTGTTGACAAGACAAAATCTTGTTACAAGTTGCAATCTAAAACCTTCAATAAACATTATGGTTCATGTAGCATCTGCAGGAGAGGAACATACGTTCTGAATTCTGATTAATTAGTAGCTTGTGCACTGTGTTTTTTGTATTTATGACAAGTGACAAGCAAATACAACCAGTGTGCCTGTGAACTAATTTAGCAGGCTTTTTTATTCTTCAAGTCTCAGCTCTCCAACAAAAGAGAATTGCTTTCTGATGCATTATCCCTTTATGCTTGTTATGTTATCAGATTCTCACATTATTTATAAACAAAATTATTTTTGTCACATAGTTTTGAAAGATAAAATAAGGCCTCCCTATGTAGCAAATACCCCGTAGAGTCTGGTTCTCTCATAAACAGAACAGAAGGAAGCGACATGACAGTAATCGTATTGTAAAAATTACTTTCAGATCCCACAAAAGCCTGCAAGTCACCTTTCAATACCCTGCCAAGGTGAAAGTACAATAGTGGGGAGAAATTAGTGACACGAGTGTGTGTTGGGGGAGAATTATCCTCATTCATTATTAGTCATTCCACTATTAGTTCATTTGCACACTTTGGCCAGGGCTGTGACTTGGCTATTCAGGATGCATAAGTGAGCAGTATTCTCTCATCTCTACTGTGGTCATTGTAGGACCTGCAGTTCTCCTTTGGCTGTATGAGAAAATGTGAGTTGTCTCAAAAGCTGTAAGGTTTGAACACTATTATCGTGTAATTGGGCTACGGTGCACCAAGTGGGGGAGCCACACAGGGAGGGGTCAGGTCTTGCCTCCAGAGCGCCGGAGGCCTAGGGTGGGGGTTGGAGAGCGAGCCCACCCTGCACTCACCCTTCAGCAGCTTCTGTCCCACAGGGCTGGGCCAGCTCCCCACCTTGACCTGCTGACACTGGTCACAGAGTGCAGCTGGGGCCCTCCCCCAACCTTGCCCCACCCCCTTCCTAGCCCTGACTCCACCAGATCACTTTCCTGGAGTTGGGCTGTATGGGCCAAAAAGTGGTTGGGCTGTGGCCCCCCTAGCTCCACAGCCAAAGCTAGCACAGAAGACTAGGAGTCAGGACTCACTCCTCCTGAGTTCGGTTTCCAGCTACTCCACTAACTTACTGCATGACCTTGGGCAAGGCATTTAGGCCCAGATTCAGCAAAGCACTTAAGCATATGCTTAACTTTAAGCATGCAAGTTGTCCTACTGAAGTCAATGGAACTACTCACATGCTTATAGTCAAGCATGTTGTCATAAACATACAGCTAAGGGTAGCATAAAATCCCCCTTTACCCTGTAAAGGGTTAATTCCTCTTTTATCTGTAAAGGGTTAAGCAGCTCAGATAACCTGGGTGGCACCTGACCAAAAGGACCAACAAGGGGAGAAGATACTTTCAAATCTGTGGGGGAAGGTTTTTTGTCTGTCTCCCGGCATCAACAAGGAACCAGGGCAGGGAAAATACATCTCCCTAAGCCATATATAAACTAAGCATCTAATATTGCAGAAATAGTAAGTAATAGCAAAGAAATGCGTTAGGTTATCTTTTGTTTTAGCTTGTGAATTTTCCTTGTGTTAAGAGGGAGGTTTATCCCTGTTTTTGTAACTTTAAAGTTTTGCCTAGAGGGGAAATCCTCCGTGTTTTTGAATCTTTTGTTATTCTGTAAAGTACTTACCATCCTGATTTTACAGAGGTGATTCTTTTACCTTTTCTTTAATTAAAATTCTTCTTTTAAGAACCTGATTGATTTTTCATTGTTCTTAAGATCCAAGTGTTTGGGTCTGTGTTCACCCGTACCAATTGGTGAGGATATTATTCTCAAGCCTTCCCCAGGAAAAGGGGTGTAGGGCTTGGGGGGATATTTTGGGGGAATAGGACTCCAAGTGGTCCTTTCCCTGCTTCTTTGTCTAAATCACTTGGTGGTGGCAGCATACTGTTCAAGGCCATGTGGAATTTGTGCCTTGGGGAAAGTTTTTAATCTATGCTGGTAAAAATAAACTTGGGGGGTCTTTCATGAGGGTCCCCACATCTGTACCCCAGACTTCAGAATGGGAAGGAACCTTGACACATGTGCTTAAATGTTTTGTTAGATCAAGGGCTTACACACAGCTCTTTGCCTCATTTAACCCATCTGTAAAATAAGACGAATAATTCCCCTTCTTTCATGGGGAAGTTGTGAGACATAATTAACCCTGGTAATACAGCATTTTGAGATCCTCGGAATGAAGGGGCTATAGGAGTTCGATGTATTCATACTAGACCATCTCAACAACTCTGTGGAGGCACCAGTTGCAGCTCTAGCATTAAAGCTGAATTGTGTTTTGCATTTAATCCATTTGAGCACATGGTCATAGCAACACGGTAATTATCTATTTCTGTTCTCATTCCCCCACCCAAAAAATGAAACTGGTGCTGTTCACATCATAAACCCAGCCACAATATTATGAATAATTGCAGCATAGGCCACGGATAACATTTAAAAGACCATGAGATCACATGCTTTTTCTTGCCTCTCAAGTTGGAGCTTTGCTTTGATGATGTAAACACATAGAAAAGCACTTTTTAAGTGCTCTAACAGTGCACAGTCTCTGGAGAAGTGATTTTAGTGCCATGGTTTAGTTCCCTGGTCAGACTCTTAGCTCCTAAGGACCCAGTTCTGCAAGGCACTTAAGCACATGCCTAACTTTACACACGTAAACACTCACATTGACTTTAATGTGGCTTCTCTCAAGCTCAAAGTTAGGCACAGGCTTACGTGCCTTGCTGAACTGAGCCCTACATGAGCCTTCCATCAGGAGTCCTATTATCCCAAGCTTCTCCACCTGCTCAGGCGCTGTGAGCAGAAAAGCTTAATTCCGTGACTGCTGGCTCCAGGGCAGAAGCTCTGCATGGTGTCATAGTCCCCTTGAGCTCACATTTATAAATAAGGATTGCAGTGTGACATGAGGAGATAGGTTCAGTGTCTGGTCTTTGACACTTTCAGTGACACTTTAATAACAGAAGGTGACCTTTGCTAAACATATGTTAGGGATGTCCACTGTGGATAAACAAGAGCCTGGTGCCGAATACCAAGCAATCTGTGACACCTTCAGTGTGAGGGAATTTGCAGTGGTCTCATGAAAGAGAAAACTACCATTGTGTCTTCAGCATTCAGGTATTGGTCTTAGGAAAGCATCTAGCTTTATTTTCCTCTCTCCGGAGCTGTGTGCAGTCTTTGAGATTATTCGTTTTTCACCATGGAAGAGAGGAATTGACACGTCATTAAGATGGGAGATACATGGTAGGAATTCAATGGAGGCTAGAGTTTTTAAAAATCCAAAGGATTTTTAGACGGATTTTAAAGTGGAAGTTCTGTAAACACAATACAGTGACCCACAGAAGCACAAGGAACAACATTGTGCAAAAATGCAATATTCTTAAAGAGGAATTAATATTACATGGGCAACTTAAAATGTCCATTAGTTTAATATTTATTTAGTAGCAGATTCTGATAGCCTTATTCACTTTGAATAATACCTTACTCCACAAATAGTCAATGGAGCGACTTCCAGAGTAAGGCATTACTTAGTACAACTAAGAGGATCTCACTCTGGCACTCATTCTTCTAAATTCTGATTTTTTTCGAAGCACAGTGATAATAAATGTGTTTGCATTTAACTGATTTAGCAAAGTCTAAATCCAGTAGACAACCAAGTTAGTATAAAAGAGGAGTATGTAATGGGGCAGCGAGGTCAGTGTTGAAGCATCACACGTGAACCATTTGGACAAACTGAAGAAAGTCCAGAGAAGAGCAACAAAAACTATTAAAGGTCTAGAAAACATGAGGGAAGATTGAAAAAATTGGGTTTGTTTAGTCTGGAGCAGAGAAGACAGAGAGAGGACATGATAACAGTTTTCAAGTACATAAAAGGTTGTTACAAGGAGGAGGGGAAAAAATTGTTCTCATTAACCTCTGAGGATAGGACAAGTCCTATTGCCCATTGTTTCAAGAAGCAACAGTGTTTGGAGTTGGCACTTCTATTATTCAATAGCTGCTTGCTTCTTACAGTGATTGTATAGAACTCCTTGTGCCCTGGCAGTGACATACTTATTTACATGTGGTTAATCGCTATCTTCCATAGAAAAACCCACAGGAAGGGCTAAGACATAAGAGGAGAACTCTAACTTTCCCTTGCTTTGTTCCCTCTGTTGAGAGGTACTTGGGGGCTGTGGATTTTGAAAGCTGCAGGAACCTTGCCTCTGTGCTGCAACAGGAACTACCCTGCAGCCATAGCTCATGGCTCTGCCAGACCCTTCATCTCTGGCAGCACAGCAGAGTACCAGCAGGAGCTGCCCTGCCATTGGGCAGAAAAAGTAATAGCTAGGGAGAGGGAACACACCCATAACATAGATTTATCCAGAAGTAGAGGCTTGCTGCCCTGGAGAACAGCCCCTTCCCCTCAACTCTATGCCTGGCCAAGTCCCCAGCCCCTATCGAGGAGAGAGCATGCACATGCACGCACACACCAAAGGAAGGTGAGGATCCAAGCGCAGAGTGTCCCCTCCATGTGCAAATCCATCTGGGCTGATCTGGGCTTCAGTGTTTACTCAGCCATAATGCAGGGAATACAAACAAAATTAATGGACCATCAAAAACAAGGCGCACACACACACCCCCATAAATCAATCTGCCACCACCCCCTGTAGCTCATGAACATGGCCTACAATAGTGGAGTGTGAAGGGGAGCAAATATCAAACGTTTGATTTGGGAAGAGGGGGCACTCAGCTTAGAAAACCCTGGGAATCATTTGGAGTGTAATAGATTTGGGGGTGGCACTTCTCACTTCATTTCAATTGAAACTGCTCCCTACCATAAATTATTAAGGAGTGTCTCATTGTGCACAAGTGGGGAGTTGGGCATAACAGGAGGTGTGCATTGCCTCCTGGTTTTGCTTAGACAGTTTTCCAGGCAAAGACCTTCTCTTAGTACAGTAGGCCTGGAACTGCAAAGGGATACACATCCAAGAAGTCCCACTAGATATGATGGGGGAAAATGCAGTGGTAGAGCCCTACACAGCCATATGAAGGATCAAGGCCTTAGACCTCGATCCTGCAAAGCCTCACAAACATGCTTAATTTTAAGTATCGTTAGCTTCCATGGGAATGCTCATGTGCTTAAATATATGCAGTGGTGTTGTAGCTCTGTCGGTCCCAGGATATTAGACAATGCCCCTCTCTTATGTGCTTAAAGTTAAGTATTGAGCACAAGTATATGCGGGATCAGGGCCTTAATTTGTAAAATGAAGAGATTTAGTACTAAAAATAATATTAAGTGGTAATTAATTTAAATATTAACAACAATCAGTACTTGAATTTTACCCTGCATGTTGACGAAGTCAAAATTATGTCATGTAAGCAGGATTATTGGACATGGATACACACATTTCCTTGCTCTGCTTAGATTTTCCATGCCACCCTTGCTACTAAGACGACATGGGTCCTCTGTTGTAAGACAGTAATAGAAGATGGAATTTTCAAAAACACCTAAGTGACTTAGAAACACAAATTCTATAGACCTCTACTGGGATTTATGCTCCCAACTTACTTAGGCACTTTTGAAAATCCCACCTATCGAGCCTGTTCCAACACCCAGTGGCGTCAATCAATGGACTTTGGATTGGGACCATAGTTCTAAATGCAGAACTCAAAAAATAAAAATCTCTGAAGAGCATTAAACTGACTGGTTGCTTGTAAATATAACTGCTGCTGTAAAGCTGTCAGCACTCTCTGACCCTGACTTCATACTATGGTTCTAATGCACTGCAGAGAAACTGAATTAAAGGCTCCCTTTTGCGGTTTGTTAAATGAACACCCCTCACATGTCTCTCCTTGGAACTGGTCTCTATTTTTGGCTCCTCCATTTTAGGCATTGTTGTTTACATGAACTGAAAACGCCTGAGGAATTCACGTAGGCTTGAATGCCATAGCTCTGAACCTAGTGGCAAAAAATGGTTGGCATACATTTAAAGCTCTCAGTGGCTGCCTTGCAAGGAGTTTGCAGCACCATAAAGGAGTGTAAGTAGCAGTTGCATGCTCCCTGCATGCTGGAGAGATCAGGGAGGCATGTCCTGTGCCTCTGATGGGATGGTGCAGCTCCACATGACTTGCATAAGCCCACAAAGCAACCTGTAGCAGAATCAGGATTAAAACTCAGGGCTTTCTAGGTTCCAGTCCGCAGCTCACACTGCGTCTCCTAGACCAACCCATCATATAGGGAAGTGTGTCCATTGTACATATACTGCCCTCCACAACTCCTCCTACTAGTATTACAGAAGATGCTACGTCCTAGCCTCTTTCCCATGCCCCCTTGTCCCACCAGGGAGCAGTGCCTGCACTCAGGAGAACAATGGGGCTGTGATTATGGCTGGTCATAGTGAGAGGGTATAAGGAAGGGGAAAACTCTTTGCGCTCTCCTTGTGTCACACACACACACACACACACACACACACACACACACACACACACACATATTCAGGGGCCAACCAAAATATGGCCCTTAAATCTCCATTGTGTTTACAAACCTTCCTTGGCCAGGACAGTAGAGGGACCCTATACAGTTATGTATGAAAACCCCCTTCATACACCTATCTCAGAAAAATCAACCATGGTAACACACTATTTGGTTAATAACCTGCAACAGGAGCACAGTGGACAGAATCTCATCTCCCAGGAAAAGTGTTTACTACACCATCTGCTAAAAAGACTCCCTGACAAAGCACAGGAACAAATCTGTACAGACACATGCCTAGAACCCCGACCAGGGGTATTCTATTTGCTACCCAAGATCCATAAACCTGGAAATCCTAGACACCCCATCATCTCAGGCATTGGCCCCCTAACATTAGGCTTGTCTGGTTATGTGGACTCTCTCCTCAGGCCCTACGCTACCAGCACTCCCAGCTATCTTCGAGACACCACTGACTTCCTGAGGAAACTACAATCCATCGGTGATCTTCCAGAAAACACCATCCTGGCCACTATGGACGTAGAAGCCCTCTACACCAATATTCCACACAAAGATGGACTACAAGCTATCAGGAACAGTATCCCCGATAATGTCACAGCTAACCTGGTGGCTGAACTTTGTGACTTTGTCCTCACCCACAACTATTTCACATTTGGGGACAATATATACCTTCAAGTCAGCGGCACTGCTATGGGTACCCACATGGCCCCACAGTATGCCAACATTTTTATGGCTGACTTAGAACAACGCTTCCTTAGCTCTCGTCCCCTAACGCCCCTATTCTACTTGCGCTACATTGATGACATCTTCATCATCTGGACCCATGGAAAAGAAGCCCTTGAGGAATTCCACCATGATTTCAATAATTTCCATCCCACCATCAAACTCAGCCTAGATCAATCCACACAAGCAATCCATTTCCTGGACACTACTGTGCTAATAAGCAATGGTCACATGAATACCACCCTATACCAGAAACCTACTGACCGCTACACTTACCTACATGCCTCCAGCTTCCATCCAGGACACACCACACGACCCATTGTCTACAGCCAAGCTCTAAGATATAACCGCATTTGCTCCAATCCCTCAGACAGAGACAAGCACCTACAAGATCTCTATCAAGCATTCTTAAAACTACAATACCCACCTGCTGAAGTGAAGAAACAGATTGACGGAGCCAGATGAGTACCCAGAAGTCACCTCCTACAAGACAGGCCCAACAAAGAAAATAACAGAACACCACTAGCTGTCACCTTCAGTCCCCAACTAAAACCTCTCCAGCGCATCATCAAAGATCTACAACCGATCCTAAAAGATGATCCCTCACTCTCACAGATCTTGGGAGACAGACCTGTCCTCGCTTACAGACAACCCCCCAACCTAAAGCAAATACTCACCAGCAACCACACATCACTGACCCAGGAACCTATCCTTGTAACAAAGCCCAATGCCAACTCTGTCCACATATCTATTCAAGTGACATCATCATAGGACCTAATCACACCAGCCATACCATCAGGGGCTCGTTCACCCGCACATCTACCAATGTGATATATGCCATCATGTGCCAGCAATGCCCCTCTGCCAGGTACATTGGCCAAACAGGACAGTCTCTAAGCAAAAGAATTAATGGACACAAATCTGACATCAGGAATCATAATATTAAAAAACCAGTGGGAGAACACTTTAACCTGTCTGGACATTCAATGACAGACCTGCGGGTGGCTATCTTACAACAGAAAAACTTCAAAAACAGACTCCATCGAGAGACTGCTGAGCTGGAATTGAAATGCAAACTAGATACAATCAACTTAGGATTGAATAAGGACTGGGAATGGCTGAGCCATTACAAACATTGAATCTATCTCCCCTTGTAAGTATTCTCACACTTCTTATCAAACTGTCTGTACTGGGCTATCTTGATTATCACTTCAAAAGTTTTTTTTCTCTTACTTAATTGGCCTCTCAGAGTTGGTAAGGCAACTCCCACCTGTTCATGCTCTCTGTATGTGTGTGTGTATATACCAGTACTATGTGTGTGTGTGTGTGTGTGTGTGTGTATATATATATATATATATATATATCCTCAATATATGTTCCATTCTATATGCATCCGAAGAAGTGGGCTGTAGCCCACAAAAGCTTATGCTCTAATAAATTTGTTAGTCTCTAAGATGCCACAAGTACTCCTGTTCTTTTTACTAGGAGATTATTTTTCTCCAACCCTTTGGGCACACTGACTACAAGTTCCAATGTAGAAATGTCAGACAAACCGGAGACCCCTATCCGTCTTAACTGGCCAAGTCAAACACTAGTATCATACAAACAGTACAGTAAATAAGCAATGAACTACATGGGTCAAATTTTCCTAACATTCTACCCTGACTTACATCTCACAGGAGGCTAATGGGAGTTTTGCCCATAGTCAGTGTAGAATTTGGTCCTATAGCACATGATTTTCTAAATACTTTGAGAAAATACAAATACATACACAAACCATAAGGCCTAGGCTTGTTACTGTTAAAACCAATGGCAAGACTCCTACTGATTAAGTTACTATGGTGATAAGCATGGGATATATAAATTAGATATATCTACATAAGACTGACAGAAGAAAAGAAAGATCACAAGAAATATAAATTAGAATGAGAGCAAGATATTCCCTAGGTGAAGCTATATAACTGTTGCCACCAACAGTGCAATAGTGTTTTAAATTACAGCTATGGAGTTTTCATCAGAGACCTACTAGACAAGATTTCTTTCAAGATATTTGTTGGGCACATTTTGGCCAATTTTGTGCTCAATAAGTTCGGAGGTCATTTATGGAGTGTAATAAATTGAAAATAGGAGGCTGGTCTGCAGACAAAAGGCTATTGCAACAGGCATAGCTTTGCTCAGAGAGTGAGTACCTACAGCTTTGATAGTATGTGAGCAATTACCACCGTATTTTAAATATTGCACACGGTAAATTCTACCTCAGCTGATATAAACTTCAGCTCCACTGAGGTCAAGGGAACGAAGCCAACTTACACCAGCTGAGAATTGGGCCCCTTATATATCAATCAGTTTTATCTTAGATGACAAAAATCACAGACATCAAGCTAGTATCTCAAATAACCATGTTATCTTCCCAGCCTTGCATATGATAAGACAAACTACTGGACCTACGGGCATCCTACGGGCCCTATACATAACGTGTTTGGATTTGCTTCTGAGGCAAGATAAGGCCCAGAAGCTGTTTTAAGTTCTTAAAAATCATCCTTCCCGATATACAATACTCAGCTCAGAATTGCCTGTTTGCTTTCCTCGGCTTGGTCTTCCTCCTGCAGCGTGAACAGCAGTGGCTGCAGCAAGGGCATATTTTGACAGCTTTGGAGCAGGACACATCAGAATACTTGTCACCACAACAGCAACACTGGGGTCTGTAATTAGCTCCCGCACTGGTGGTACTAATTAAGCTCCTGGTTTGTGGCGCACCTTTCAAAAATGGCGGCCAGATATCCGCTCCCAGTGAGGATGGTGGAAAGCAGCAAAGGCTGGCAGAAACTGAGCTGGGAGCAGGTAAGGAGAGCAGCGGCTAAGCTGCACGAACCCATGCATGCTGTGCAGTCAAGGTTTTGTAAACTATGCCCCTTCTCCCCACTGAAGGATGAGAAACCCTTCCCATTTGAGGGGAGAATGATGATCAGGCCCTAAATTATGAGTGTTGAGTTGCCTTGTCCTCATGGAAACCATTTGTATTTTAAATGCAAGGGTTTGGATCCCATGGCACGTTTGCATAGGTCCTTATAATTTTATTACAAGAGCCAAGGAGGTGTATATTCTGTGACTCAAGAGAGAGTTGAAAGTAGCCACATGAAGTGAAACAGTGGCCAGTCAGCCAAGCTACTTCCTAGAAACAATCCCACTCCGTTTTTCAGATGTTTGTGAGGCATCTGCACTAATCCAATCCGTTTTGCTCTGTTAAACAAAAGATGAGCCTGACCACAGAGTCCATTTGTGCATAAACGGTATAACAGGACTACACAGCACACGAGGGCTTAGAAATCTCTTTGCCCTCTGCCTGCCGTTGAAGGCTGAACAGCTATCAGAAATTGACTAATGCTAATGGCTGAAAAGCATAAAGAAGAAAATACCACAGCCTCATGGCATCTGTATAATCATCACAAAATCCAAGCTGAGGCACAGATCAAATTAAATGTATCTGAGTACCCCTCTACAGTATTTCCCTTTGCACCATCCCTAACCTTTTGTACAGCCATGTTACAATCCCCCACGCAGGTTTTTAATAACAAAAGTCTAAAAATCAGGTATGGTTCTTCTCTCACTTACGCTAGTGAGAATCAGAAGTCATTCCACTGAAATAAATGGGGATGCACACGGTGTGAAAACCAGTGTGAAAGAGAGCTGAATCAGGCCCATAATATTAAATGTACTGGTGCAAATGCTCCACTCTAAAGACATGGAAGTAAGAAATCCTGCTATGGTACATAAAGCAGCAGTTATTCACCTAACACATTACATACACTCTGAGCTATGTTTACTATTCAAACTCACTGCTAGAGAAATGATTTTACTGTCTGACAACCTAGACAGGGATGTACTTTAATGCACTCTATTAAACTGAATGTAGTATATTGTTTTCAGCCATTTGTGACAGTGTATTTGGTGTGAATTCTTCCACTGTTAGTATAGACATGGGCAAAGAGATTGGCTTTGCGCTGAGGTTTCCTGTCCTTTGATGTTTCCATCCCTCAGTCAACCCAAATGTGTTAAAAAAAGTGTTTTGTCTCTGACATGTTTTTGCTGTAAGGGTGCAGAGTGCAATGTCCTCAGAGGCCACCCACATCTCAAGCACGACCAGAACACCAGGCTGTCTGTATAATTCAGAAGCAAATTCCATGACCACTTTATAACACAAATAGGTTCAGAGACTCTCTGTACAAACCTGTTTCTTTGAGAATATTGGTCTTAGAAAAGAATAATCCCTATGAAAGCACTACACCATGCCTTGTCTAGCTTTAAGTCCTGACATAATGGCTGGGGGACCAGGAGATTGTCTGACTCAGGGGAGTTATCACTTTTATACTAATAATAAACTTTTGTAAATTCCTAACTTTGATTGTATATTTGTCATTATTTTCCTGCAGCAATTTCTAAATAACATAAAGGCCTTAATATCCAGTATTTATAGGCTTTTAGAATAGAGCATTCAACGTGGTGACCATTTTTTAAAAGTTGTTTTGTTTTCTTACATAGATAAGTGGATGCATATGTTGTGATACTATAAGTCTCTTGCTCTGGAATTCTTGAGATATGTACAGGTATGTTTTTGGTTTTACATTTTAGCAAATGTACTTTGTAATCTTATTTTATAGTGAATGATCTATTACAAGAGTGATGAAGTCATGCTTTAAATATCTTATTTTGAACAAATAATCTTTAAAAGCAAGGACAGGGCATCTTATAGTACAGTAGAATTTTACTTCTCTCACTGATGACGTTAGCAACCATTTAGTCACATGGATCCAATCTCACTTTCCAACATTTTATTTTAATCAGTTCCTAACCCAAACTCTAGGTACATCACAATTTTAAAATAGTATTTAAAACAACTGTGATGTTGTGCAGTCTATATGGTTTTATAAAAACATGATAAGTGAATATAATGTAACTGGGATATGCTTCATGCAAAAGGTCTCTTGTAAGGTATCATTACAAAACTTATAATCTACTGAGTGTGGTCATCCTATTTGTATAAATGTACCACTCTTGTATCTAAAACTAGAAATATAAAATATAACTCTGAGGGCCTATTGTAATTATGCAAAGTGTGGGCCATTAATGGTGGTTTGGAATCTTGATGACTCCCATTAACCAGGACCATTGTCTGCAGATGGCTGTGTTTTGCCTGTGAGTCTTCCTATATATGTGTGTGCTGGCAAGTGGGCAATGAAGTCTTGCAGTGACATGTGATCATGTCACCTGAATTGGAATCCATCTTTAACCTAGTGCTTTTCCACTGTGAGGGGGAAGAGGGAGGAACCCAGAGGGACAAAGGGTTCCCGCCTTATGCAAAAGCTATATGAAGGGGTGGAACAGAACAAAGGGAGGAGAGGAGCCATCATGAAGAATCCCTAGCTACCACCTAAGCTGGAACAAGAGCTGTACCAGGGGAAAGAATTGTGCCCAGGCCTGGAAGGTGTCCAGTCTGAGGAAAAAACTTACTGAAGCATCTCTAAGGGTGAGATTATCTGTATTTAGTTCGATTAGACATAGATTTGCCCATTGTATTTTATTTTGCTTGGTGACTTATTCTGTTACTACTTGGAACCACTTAAATCCTACTTTCTGTATTTAATAAAATAATTAATAAGTAAAAAGTTAACTCAGAGTATGTAAAAAGAACAGGAGTACTTGTGGCACCTTAGAGACTAACAAATTTATTAGAGCATAAGCTTTCGTGGACTACAGCCCACTGTACTCCTGTTCTTTTTGCGGATACAGACTAACACGGTTGCTACTCTGAAACCTGTCAGAGTATGTATTAATACCTGGAGGAGCAAACAACTGTGCATCTCTCTCTATCAGTGTTATAGATGGCAAACAATTTATGAGTTTACCCTGTATAAACTTTATGCAGGGTAAAACTGATTTATTTGGGTTTAGACCCCATTGGGAGTTGGGCAGCTGAGTGCTAAAGACAAGCACACTTCTGTGAGCTGTTTTCAGGTAAACCTGCAGCTTTGGGGCAAGTAATTCAGAACCTGGGTCGGTGTTGGAGCAGACGGGAGTGTCTGGCTCAGCAAGACAGGGTGCTGGAGTTGTGAGCTGGCAGGGAAAATAGGAACAGGGGTAGTCTTGGCACATCAGTTGGCAGCTCCCAAGGGGGTTTCTGTGATCCAACCCGTCACAACAACCTTTTACAAGTCTATGAGAAGCTTATTGACAAGTCCCACCCACACCCAACATACCCCATCACATTAACTTGCCTCTTTCCCAAACGGCCAAGAGAAAAGATGGGCTTTGCAACACGTCCAAATGATTAAAAAGTCTGGGTTTTATCAACCAGGAGGCTGTCAATTCTGAAGTTGAGGACACTTCACAACAAATGCTCTGCCAGCTGCCTCCTCTCTTTCAAGACAAGAGGGCTCCAATTCAAAGATCTTCACTGATAGTGCCTGCAGCAGTTTCACTTAGGGAGGCAGGCTGTCCCTTAGGGTAATCACATCGCAAACCATGTAAACCTTTACAGGTTAAAGCCAACGGCCTCTAACTCCACCTGGAAGCTTACTGACAGCCAACATGACTACAGTGTCCTGGTGATGTTTTCGCTGCTAACACATCTAGTAGGTGAGTGGCCAGGTTCTGCATTAGCTTCAGTAACTAGATAGTTTCACCATGTAGCCCCAGGTACAGCACATTACAATAGTCTAATCTCGAAGTGATACATTTGTGGATAAGCCCAGCAAGGTCAGCACCAGATAAAGAAGGTCATACTCATCTCATCAAGAGGAGATGGGGGGAAAAAAACCACTACATTTGCCATAAGCACAGTCACATCATAAGACTTCAAACATTTATGACACAATTGCTGAGGCTCAGACCAAGATTTCTGTCACTTGTGCTCTAGCCACTTCCCCTCCCGCTTCACCTCTCACATGTCATTAGTAAACTAAAGTGACCTGTGAGGATGAAGCCAGAGGGAAGTGTGTTGTAATGCCATTACCAGTAGCTGAGAGCACCATTATGAAATCCTACCAAGCTGGCAATAGTGATCAGTCAGTTGACCAATGTTCTCCCTCAAAGCTGCCTGGCAGCTCATTTTATTCCATCAATCCTTACAGAGTGAACCATCAAAACAGGATTCTTGCCCCAATAAAACAATTGGGTGGCTGGTGACCCTGCATCTGTCTAAGAATTATCCAGGTTGTGGTATATGGTGGATCATTGCAAAGAACACTTTACAGAACAATCTTACATCTTAAAAAAATATAGGGTTTTGTTTTGTTTTTTGAATAATTAAAATCTCTTAAACAGCACTCCCATCTAAAATCAACATTCCAAGCTAAAATTATAATCTCTACTCACTAGCTAAACACCAGACCCAATGTATGCCTGCCTGCCTCTGAGTAGAGCCAACTACCACAGGGCAGCCATGAAAAATGCAGCAATCCCAGCAGCCAGTTCCTATTGACTGATGTGATTATCCATCCCTTACAATGAACAGTGGGGCTTTCAGCTGTGAGGATCAAATTGGAGATTACTCTTGCAATGATCTTTGAAGTTTTGACAAGCAATAAAGAACTCTGCACCTATAAAAGTGACACATGCCTAGAAGTAAAGAATGATACAGCTTGCTGGAGTACTAATAAGCCAATAATAATTTAACTCCTTAGCACCAAAACACCTGTTAGAACTATCTATGATGGCAAAAGGCAGATTTAACAGCTACCTATACCAGATTGGGGAATATCACTGTTTCATGGACTTGCTTATAATGATCATCTAACAGCCAAAAAGGCAATTTCTACCGCTGGTTGGGACTCTTCTATCAGAATGATTTTCCAATGGAAAAGTCACTTTCTGCTAAATCAAAAATTTCCACAAATTGCTGGGAAGCCCGGTCTTCCAGGCTCTTCAAAATTAGACTATTAGCCTACAGGGTTGATGTTTTTATGATGAATGATGCCTATGCATTTCCCGTGTCCTAAAATCCACATGTAAGTGTTCTGCTTTGTGACTTCACAGACATCTTAAATACTAACAGGTTTTGAACTAATCAGGCTGTAATGGGAAAAGGATTATAATGGATTAAGCTAAATCAGAAAAAAGCACTCTTATTCCAGGGCCTTACACCAAAATAATGATTCCACAATAGTTATTTTAGTAAATTTCCAAGTATAGGTAAGCCTTAGCTAAGAATCTTAAGAAAAACAACTTGATGATGTGTGCAATATTCCTGCAGAATGTGCGTGTCATGTACAGGGTACAATATGGAACATGTCAAAAACACCCATTGCCCCATGCTGCTTTACAGATCCAACAGGTCTGCCGATGAGCAAGTGTTTAAAAAAATCCTCTCCCTACTGAGCAGATGAGCACACGAAGTAAAAGGGAGGCAGAATGAGCTAGTGGATAGAGAATAGAACCAGGAGATCTAGATTCCACTGTAGGCAAACATTTACATCAAATGAATGCATTAACCAGGGGAGAGAACACCATTAGCTCAATACTAATGTAAGTCACATCTGTGCTGGTCACAGCTTCCTGGGGTTCAGACAGGAAGTCTCTTGGAAGAGTTTACTTCCTTGTACTCCCACTCCCCATCAACTCAGTGATTTAGAGGAGTTAAAGCCAATGGGTCGAGTGGGTCCAGTGTGGGAGTGAAGAGACTAAGGACTGTGACCAAATTATACTTCATTTAAACAATGTAAATGACTTCAGTGATGTCCACTTCAACTCATTAGAAGTGAATGGAGTTTCTCCAGATCCATACTGGTTAGCTGAGAACAGAATTTATTTCACTGCCTGTCCAATTAGATGGTTTTGTTGTTGCTGTTTATATAAAGAGCCATTGTGACTAGTGATAGGGAGCATACAAAAAGTTTCTATTTGAAGATCTACCTTTCCTGACCAAATTTAAGGGGGTAGGGAAATCATCCTCTTGCAGAAACCTTAAATGCCAAGTTTTAGCTAGGAATGAATTTTTACAGATGCATTATAAGCCCCCTGTAAAAGAGGTTTTATATTGGTAATGCTAACAACACTTCAACAATAGTGGCATGAGCAGAACCTCCGAGATACTCTGTTTCTCACCTTGTGATTCCCTCCTTTGCAAACAAGTCACGAAAAAATGCTACCCCCCAACACTCGTGAGCCAGCTTTTCAATCACTTCACCACCACTGTTCGGTTTGTCTGTAAGAAACATGGCTTGAAATGCTACAACTTTTAATCATGAACAACAAAATGATTCTATTTCTAATCTGGCAAACAAGCTAAATGCTCTCCATTCAACAGAACGGATGAAAACTAGATTAGCGAACAAGAACTATGTTTAGTAGCAGGTAAGGTTGGAACAGGACACACTCCCTCCACCCAAAACCCTAACTTTTTGTTTCCATGATTTAAGAGGAAAGACTTTTACATTCCTTGTCATCTTCATACAACACCGTTGATAGAAGTGAAAGCCTGTCTCCAACAGACAACCAAAATCAATACATATCCCAGCTTCAAACTTGCACTTTAACACAAATTTAACAGTGACCTCAAATGACTTAATAGTAATAGGTCAGCACATCTAACTGGCATACATTCCGGAAGTGATTTTGCTTAAACACTGCAGAGGTCACTGTGAAAATAATGGAAGCGTTTCAGTCTTTGCCATAAGTAGCATTAAATTGGCCTGACTCATTATTAAACTATAAAATGTTAAAAAGGAATCTGTGTGTGTGAAAAAACTGTGCCGAATTCCCTTTAAAGTTTTCTTTTTGATCACACCTTCCCTAGGAGGCAGTGACAATGGAAGAATGAGCAGGAGGTGCTTTAGGCAGAAGGAACATTGGACAGTACCTGGCCCAAGATCCTGTCCATCTCCTTTATTGTGTGAGTAGTTCCCTACTAAACAAGCTGTACCAGTCTCATCTGGAAGTGAAGCATGAGGAAATTCACATCCCAATCCTATTCTTTGGCAGCTTAAGGCCATTAACTGTCTCCATCCCAGGGCTCTAGAAAAGAGTTTTGTAAAATCTGTACTTCTGCCGTATTAACTGGTAGCGATCCCTCCAGTTTAAAGATATACCAACTGCATTATTGCACAGTGTAGTCTGTGTTTCTCGGTCATCACCAGGCATTGACAGTATGCACTTCTTGTGAAAGATGCAGTCAGAATTTTGTCTGGTTTATTTCAACTGCTCTCATGCAAGGGTGCTTTTAAGAGGTTTGGGGAACCCTATTCCCTTGCACTGTGAAAGCTGGTATGTCTCTATCCAATCAATGCCATAGAAGACCTGGGAAGAGATAGGATAGGAAGAGCTAAAACTCATAAAAAGAAACACTGTTGCTAATTGCAGCTAGTATCTGTCTCCTTCTGCTTTAAATCAGGTATATAGGGCCGACTTTTTCTGTACACATTCAGGACAAAGGGAATTTTTGACTAAACTTCAGAATTAGGCCCAAGAATACAAAGTTGAAAGTCATTACAGGGGTCTATTTCATTGATATAACAGACCTTTATTTGAGACATGAGGGAAATATTGTTACCAGAACTTGATTTACTTTCCCTGAAAATAAAACTCATAAAATAATCCGTGCTAAATGTATTGTTTTAAATTAAATTGTAGGATTAGCTCATTTTTAAAAGTCTGTAGAAGTACAGAAGACTAATACTAAAGCTATATACTATTACATAGACACACGCTTTACTGCCACCTTGTGAATACTTGCAAAAACAACAGATTTTTTTTGGTTAAAAAACAGCCTTTTAATTTAGTCAATAAGAACCCAATTCTACCATCCATACTCACATTGTAAGTATATTACTCCACATGTAGCCCCACTAATTTCGATGAAAATACCTGTTGAGCAAGATACTACTTAGCATAAGTAAGAGTGGCAGAATCAGATCCTTTATACAAAGAAGAAAAAAAGTCAGTTACTGTAAAAAATATCTAGTTTCACAAGTGCACTGGTTAAGTCTTAATTTAATACCATAATCTTTTATATTATTGAAAAATAGAGTGCTAAATTCGCTCTGATAAAAATATTGCAGCTTTACATCCAATTTGTATAGCAGTCTTCAAAAGCGAATAAGCTGGTGCCTATAAAAGAGAAAGATAATTAGTCATTGGATGAAGTCTTAATTTAAAAAAATAGATTTGTGGAAACAAGGCATGCATTAATTTAAAAAAAAAATGAAATATGTGAAGATTTGTTTTCATCTACATTAGACAAACAATATTGCTCTCTTAGAACAGGAAAAATAGCCTTTTTTTTTTTTTTTTATTAATTAAAGAGCCTTACCTTGCACTGAAATATATCGTATGTTAGAAAAATATGCCCCTTCCCTCCACATAACAGAACTCTTTCAGGTCCCCCACATAGAGGTGGGAAAACAGTAGAGGGACTACAGTGAGCTCACGAGGCATTACGAGAAGGAAGAATTTGGTCCAGAGTTTCATCCTAAACCAATATGGTAAATTGTGTTTGGTATATCAAGGTGATATCTGGATTCCCAAGACTGAAAGGGATAGATTACTCTATCTGACAAAAGGCTCACTTACTAATCTGATCTTTTAAGAAAACTCAAATTAAGCCACGATTTGAAAAAACAAAAGCAGAATTGAACTAGTTAGCTAGGAACAAAGAACTAGTTTTAACAGCAGCATAACGGGATGCTACTCAGTTGCTGGAAAAAAATTCAGCATCATTTCAGATTCTGGTGAAGGCACCTTCAATGTTATCTTATACCTGCCTCCCGAGAAAGAATAAAGAATTATTATTGCACTGTTATTTTCCCACCCACGCGCTATACATTCATTTGCACAAAGAGAAGGAGAGACCATCACAACTGGATGCGTAGCAATGATCAACAGCAATGAATAAATGCTCTATGCCTACCAATTCTGCATTGTGGTCAAGCCCTACATCATGGTGCTCCAGCTCATCATCTCGGAACTTCTTTATTATCTTTTTAAAAGAAATGGTAGCAGATTAGTAACAGTTTTCACCTACACATCAATCATCCAGATGACAAAACTGAACATAAACCACATACTTCTGGCCACATCATCACTCGAGGGACAATATCTGAGATCAAGACCTGCAGGAAACTGAATGCTTTTGAAAAATCCCCTCCCCACAATTTCCAGTTAGAAGAACCTATAGCTATGGTGTATGAGGAAACAACTTCTGAAATAAAGAAGCTCATACTAGGTTTTTGGAACTATACAGAAAATAGGGCTGTCAATTAATCGCAGTTAACTCACACGATTAACTAAAAAAATTTTTTTATCACCATTAATGGCAGTTTTAATCTCACTGCTAAACAATAGAATACAACTGAAATTTATTAAATATTTTGGATGTTTTTCTACATTTTCATATAGATTGTATTATGTGTTGTAATTGAAATCAAAGTGTATATTATTTTTTATTATAAATATTTGCACTATAAAAATGATTAAAGAAATATTATTTTTCAATTCACCTCATACAAGTACTGTTGTGCAATCTCTTTGTCGTGAAAGTGCAACTTCCAAATGTAGATTTTTTTTTTGTTACATAACTGTACTCAGAAACAAAACAACGTGAAACTTCAGAGCCTATAAGTCCACTCAGTCCTACTTCTTGTTCAGCCAATCGCTAAGACAAACAAGTTTGTTTACATTTGCAGGCGATAATGCTGCCCTCTTCTTATTACCATGTCACCAGAAAGTGAGAACAGGCATTTGCATGGCACTTTTGTAGCTGGCATTGCAAAGTATTTATGAGGCATATATACCAAACATACATATGTCCCTTCATTCTTCGGCCACCATTCCGGAAGACATGCTTCCATGTTGATGATGCTTGTTAAAAAAATAATGCATTAATAAAATTTGTGACTGAACTCCTTGGGGGAGAATTGTATGTCCCCTGCTCTTGCTTTACCTGCATTCTGCCATATATTTCGTGCTATAGCAGTCTCGGATGATGACCCAGCACATGTTGTTCATTTTAAGAACATTTTCACTGCAGATTTGACAAAAGGCAAAGAAGGTACCAATGTGAGATTTCTAAAGATAGCTACAGCACTTGACCTACGGTTTAAGAATCTGGAGTGCCTTTCAAAATCTGAGAGGGACGAGGCATGGAGCATGCTTTCAGAAGTCTTAAAAGAGCAACACTCAGATGCGGAAACTCAGAACCCAAAACACCAAAAAAGAAAAATCAACCTTTTGCTGGTTTCATCTGACTCAGATGATGAAAATGAACATGCATCAGTCCATACTGCTTTGGATTGTTATCGAGCACAACCTGTCATCAACATGGACAAATGTTCCCTGGAATGGTGGTTGGAGCATGAAGGGACATATTAATCTTCAGCACATCTGGCACGCAAATATCTTACAACGCTGGCTACAACAGTGCCATGGGAATGCCTGTTTTCACTTTCAGGTGACATAGTGAACAAGAAGCAGGCAGCATTATCTCCTGCAAATGTAAACAAACTTCTTTGTCTGAGCAATTGGCTGAATAAGACATAGGACTAAGTGGACTTATAGGCTCTAAAGTTTGACATTTTTATTTTTGAATGCAGTTATTTTTTGTACATAATTCTACATTTGTAAGTTCAACTTTCATGATAAAGAGATTGTACTACAGTACTTGTATTAGGTGAATTGAAAAATACTATTTCTTTTGTTTTTTTACAGTGCAAATACTTGTAATAAAAATAAATACAAAGTGAGCACTGTACACTTTGTATTCTGTGTGGTAATTGAAATAAAAATATTTGAAAATGTAGAAAACATTCAAAAATATTTAAATAAATTATATTCTATTTTTTAATCGCGCAAGTCCATGAGGCTCCAGTGGATTCAAGTTTCCCCCTGTATGGAACAACTTTCAGGATCAAAGCCTAGAAGAGAAAGATCTAGGATTCAAGCTATGAGCTGAATATAAAATACAAAATTTTCTTCTTTGTGAAGTACAGATTGCAGAAATTATTAAACCAAATACCTTCAAGCAAAACATGTGAACTAATGGTGTGAGATTTTTCTATCATACATGACAGTTTTCCTCACGTAGGGCTTTGCATAGGCTCCTCTTTTTATATTTGTATAAATCAAAAGAAAAATAAAATACACTTTTGCCAAAGACGTGCTCACGGTCTCCAGACATCAAAGGTAGAACATCTTACTCTGCTGGACAATTTGAGTTCTTGATATTCTCTCTATCCTGCTCTTGCATTCAGTGTCATTGTTTTGTCTTGTATTTTTACTGGTACACAGACCAGCTTTTTTTAACATGATACCTTTGTGCTCACAGCTCATCTCTCACCCAGTCTTGCAGATGCTAATCAACAACAGAATTTGGGCTACTTCAAATCCCAGTCTTGAGCCTATGAGACTGGGATCTGGAGCAGCCCAACCTCCACTGCAGGTCAGCCCATGTATAACTGACTAGGCAGTAGTGGTCAATGGGTTGTTATAAGGTGAGGGCCTAAGAACTCATTTGTAACAAGCTCCTCACAGGTAGACCTCCTATTGAAATCAACAGGGTTTTGCACATGCACAGTTGTCTGCCCATTAAGAGCTCAATTCAGGATTGTGGCCCAAAGGTATTAAATTTTAAAAGACTAGGAAAGTGGTTCCTAATCCAAGTGAAGGTGAGAGATCAGCTGCTCTCAAAGTCTGCAAGATATCTGGAGTTGCAATGATATTGTCATACCCAGTATAACCAAAGCATGCCACATGGTACATTATAATAATTTGTACATTTTCTTTTTCTCTAGTCCCTCCCATTAAATTAAAATGTTTGGGAACCATAGGCTGCCTCTTCTGTCCCCATCAAAAAACAGATTGCAACTACTAGAAATGGGCTCTGTAGCTGTGGTCTCAGATATTTACATTTAATCCAACAGCTAATTGAAACATAACACTTTTCATTTTGAGTGTTTCACTGCCTTTAGTGTTCTGAACTAGCAGTGAGAAAATAATCTGCTGCAAACCCAAATGCCATATTTATGTCATTTGAAAAATACTGTCTCAATATACTGTTCAGAGAATATGTGAAATACCTTTAAACTACATTCACATACCTGTCAAGTATGAGAGGGTTAGCCGTGTTAGTCTGAATCTGTAAAAAGCAACAGAGGGTCCTGTGGCATCTTTGAGACTACCCACGAAAGCTTATGCTCCCAATACTTCTGTTAGTCTCAAAGGTGCCACAGGACCCTCTGTTGCTATTCACATACCTGTAATAATTCTTTGTATTTTTCTGGATCCTCCTCCATTAGTGTTCTGATCTGGCTGTTATAATGATCTGATATGCTCTCTTCCACTGCCACAGTGCAAGCCATTGCACCTTCTTTTCCAAGTAAAGCAGTTCCAGCACCTGTAATTATCAAACAAATTAATTCAAACAAAACATTCCAACCTACATTATTAACAACAACATCAATAGGACTATGCACTCACCTAAAGCAAACCCTGCAACATTCCAAAAAGGCAATAAAACAGTAGGTCGAACTCTAAATGTGACCATTAACTCATTAAACTTTTTCAGATGGTCCTTTTCTTGATCCCACATTTGCTGCAACAGAAATAAAATTACAGAAAAAACATAATAGAAAATAAGCATTAACTATAAATGTAGAGAAAAAATTCAATGGATGTTAACTTCACTCATGCTAATTTGATTTGTAAAGGTGAGCAACAAAATAAATTAAATTGGCTTGTGACTGCTTTTTCTCTGGAATACATAAACAGGGCCTGAAAGGTGCGCAGGTAGGGATAGGTTGTGTGTCTTTTCCCTCCCTCTTGCTTGCTTTTACATTAGAAATTCAGGTCCTGTCTAACATAGAAAACTCTATGAGGACTGAAAAATTAGGAAATGATGACAACAGAAGAAGCAAGAATGAAAGTTGACGAATTAAGAGGAATTCGTTGGTCAGATTTGTTAAAACTTTACTATTAGGTTTTGTTAAAACCTATTTGTAGTCAGTAATTAGTTAACATTTTGGGAAAAGGGAATATGAACCATTATTTCACAGCTTTCCCTCATTCCTTTTTTACATATAAAATGAGTTTTATTTTACAAGAATCTTGACACCTAAAACATAACGAACCCTTTATCACACACTGCAACAACTGCATGTCTATGATTCACTCAGCAGTTGGGCCCTACCAAATTCACCACCATGAAAAACACGTCACGGACCGTGAAATCTGGTCCCCTCCTGTGAAATCTGGTCTTTTGTGTGCTTTTACCCCATACTATACAGATTTCACAGGGGAGACCAGCACTTCTCAAACTGGGAGTCCTGACCCAAAAGGGAGTTGAAGAGGAGCTGCAAGTTTATTTTAGGAGAATTGTGGTATCATCACCCTTACTTCTGCACTGCCTTCAGAGCTGCGCGGCTGGAGAGCGGCGGCTGTTGCCTGGTTGCCCAGCTTGAAAGCAGCGCCCTACCAGCAGCAGTGCAGAAGTAAGGATGGCAATATCATACCAGAGCTGGGAGGCTGGAAAGTGGCTGCTCCTGACTGAGGACCCAGCTCTACAGGCAGCAGCACAGAAGTAAGGGTGGCAATATCATACCATGTGATCCTAACTTCTGTGCTGCTGCTGCTGCTAGCAGCAGCTCTGCCTTCAGAGCTGGGATCCCAGCTAGCAGCTGCCGCTCTCCAGTTGCCCAGCTCTGAAGGCAGCGCTGCCACCAGCAGCAGCACAGAAGGATAGAAGTACCGCAACCCGCACATACAATAACCTTGTGACCCTGCCACAATTCCTTTTTGGGTCATTTACAACACCATGACATTTCAGATTTAAATAGCTGAAATCATGACATTTATGATTTTAAAAACCCTATGACCGTGAAATTGACCAAAATGGACCATGAATTTGGTATGACCCTACTCATCAGCCAATCCGATCACTATGTTATGTGTCATACTTATATTTTACCATAGGAAGAGCTTTTGTAAGACCAGTTGTTTTAAAGTAAATATTGCAAACCTTAAATTATAGCCTTGTAATTTATTTTATTGTACTTCAGCTAAAGAATAGGTCTTTGAGTATATAAGAAGCATAACGATAAGATGAAGTTAGACCACACATACTAACCTGAATGACTGGCCCTACAGTACTTCTACCTAGCACAGCCATTTGCCCAGCATAAATACGATTTGCCCCATACTCCCCTGCATGATCCACCCTGATTATGCGATCTATGGTTGGCTTGTTGATGTTGTCCAAGGTCATTCCAGTACTACAAAATCTGAAAGAAGTCTGTTTTGACTGCAAACTCCATTTTCTTTCAGAACCTGTCAAACAGAGATACAACTTATGTGAGCTATAATTCTCTACCACCACTGAAAGTGAGGGAAGTCTTAATAAAATATCCATACAAACACTTAACACGGAATGCACACACCATTTACTCATGTTGTACCTACTTACTTACCCCTTTGTGATACATGACTCCAGTGTGATGCGGGGGGCGGGATTCTGAGTCAGGAATGGAAAATGGGGAGAAGGGGAACAGATGACAGGTGACCTTAGGGTGAAAGTGGGATATGGGAGATTAGCCTCAAAGAGGCTCAGATGACCCCAGGAGTAGGGATGAAGCACAGGGGTGATGGATGACCCTGGAACGGGATGAGCTGGTGGGAGATGACTCCAGGGTGGGGATAAGAGAGGGTGGAGATAACTGTAAACCTGCAAGGGGACAGAGTATGACAGGAAGGGGTGACCCCATAAGAACGGCCATACTGGGTCAGACCAAAGGTCCACCTAGCCCAGTATCCTGTCTTCCGACAGTGGCCAATGCCAGGTGCCCCAGAGGGAATGAACAGGTAATCATCCACTGATCCATTCCCTGTCACACATTCCCAGCTTCTGGGAAACAGAGGCTAGGCACACCATCCTTGCCCATCCTGGCTAATAACCATTGATGGACCTATCCTCCATGAATTTATATAGTACTTTTTTTAACCCTGTTATAGTCTTGTCCTTCACAACATCCTCTGGCAAGGAGTTCCACGGGTTGACTGTGTGTTGTGTGAAAAAATACTTCCTTTTATTTGTTTTAAACCTGCTGCCTATTAATTTCATTCAGTGACCCCAAGAAGAGGATGGACGAGTGACCCCAGAAGGCAATAACATATTGGAGGAAGGGGTGAACCCAGGGACGGGAGAGGACATTGGGGGGGCGTGACCCCAGAGAGTGGCAGAGATGGAATGACCCGGAACGTGACGGGGAAAAGGGGATACCCCAAGGAGGGGGTGGGCGCTAGGGGCAGTCACGCGGGAAGCGGGTACCCCACTTTTGCCATGAGAGGGGAAAGTTGTGGCCCCCGTACCTGCCCCGTAGCGGAGACGCTGGCAGCCCGCGCGCAGCCCCCTCACGGCCGGAGCCACAGCTGCCTCCATAGCCCTGACCCGGGCCTGGAACCGCCTCACCTCGGCGCGGAGTGATGACGTATCCAGAAGGCTCGCTCAAAATGGCGTACAGCCTTCCAGCCCCTGTGCCGCTCCGATTGTCTCCTCGGCCTCTATGGCTTCCTCCCCATTGGAGAGAAGTACTGTCAGTCACAGGCGAGCGTCCCTCTGGCTGCCATGACAACCAGAATGCGGGACTGTGCTGCCTGCTGCGGGGATATGCCGGGGCGGGTCTCCACCAGGGGCCTCACCCGCTCCGTGGCTCATAGACTGTAAGCGGGGGAGAGGAACGAGTGCATATGGGGAGCAGGGTGGCGGGTGCGTTGGTGAGCGGGGCTCCAGGGGGATGGGGAGTGCAGGAGAGCGCCTGGGTATGGTGAGGGGTGGGGACATGTATATGGGGTGGGACTGGGAATAGAGGATTGCGGGTTACAATATGCATGTGTAACGCCGGCAGACCCTGGTCCTCATGAGCTAAAAGCCAACTGCTTGTTAGCTCAGGCTGTAGAGCAAACTCATTAATCTCTCTCGCTAAGTGGTCTTGGCACCACTAGATGGGACAGAACACCACAGCCAGAAGCTGTGTGGGTTACACATGGATATTGCAGGAGTATAGGGGGCACATGGAGGGAGCATGAGTTTAGGGGTGTATGGTGAGTGTATCAGAATAGGGTGGTGCATAGGATAGGGTGATGAGTGGATATGGGGTTGCCCAGGGATACATGGGGATGGGATTTCAGGCATATGAGTATGATGGTCGCATTTAGGGTGAACAGACGTCCCAATAAAATCGGGACTGTCCGAATATCAAGCAGTTTGTCCTACGTCCCGACCGAAGTACGGTCGGGACGCCATTTTTCCCGATATTTTGTTTCGGGTGTGGCGGCCCTTTTTTTTCTTCTTCTTTCTTTTCCTTTTTGCTTAGGTGGCAGTGACAGGCAGGGGGAACGCCTTTTCAATTGTTACAGTCACCCGGCACGTCCGGGTCTTCGGCGGCGGGTTCTTCAGTCGCTGACGGTCTTCGGCGGCATTTCGGCAGCGGGTAATAAACCTTGCCGCCAAAGAAAGAAGTGCCTCCGAAGACCCAGACGTGCCGGGTGAGTGTAACAATTGAAAAGGCGCTCCCCCTGCGGCGGTCCCGACATTTTCGAGTTATCATCTGGTCACCCTAGTTGCATTATAGGCATGAGGACCGTGTGGTTACTCAGGAATGTGGGGATGCCTCGTTACAGTTGGTGCATGAGCGGTATATGGATATCTGAGGGTGTGTATTTGGATGAACAGTGTATAGGTATGGGGTTTGTGCATGAACATGGAGTACATGGGGGATGTATAGATATATATGACATGGGGCTTGTATTCACTGCACGGTTCCCTACCGGGTCTTCGGCGGCGGGTCCTTCACTTGCTCTGGGTGAAGAACCTGCCGCTGAAAACCTGGAGTGAGTGAAGACCCCGCTGCCGCCGAAGTGCCACCGAGGACCTGGTAGGGAACCGGTTCTTAGGATTTTGTGAGCTCATCACTGTATGTAAGGGAAGTGCATACGGGTGTTGTGCATGAGTACAAGGGGGACAAGTGAGTGGGAATGGGTGGTTAGTGCATGGTAGAAGACAGACAGTGAGTGGTGACTGGGAGAGGGGTGAACAGAGATGCGGGGAGTAAATGGCTATGGATTAGTGTTAGAAATAGGTCAAATTGTCTCTAGTACTGTTCGATAGTTCAGCTCAAAGTAAAATGTTACTGGGTTAACATTTTGCTTAGGGAGCAGTTGAAAAGGGGAACAGAGTATAAGAATCCAATACTACTACTAATACAGCCTCTCTGTATATACTGTATACAGAAGCTCCTGTTCATGCAAGCCTAATTTTTTGTCGGGTGCTGAGGAATCCCTTAAGGAAGTGAGTACTTCTGACTCTAATAAATAGCACAGGCTTCTTTTTTGCTAGAAAACTAGATTTTTGTTTTTAAATGGAATAACTCTTGGGGATGAAGGTGGAAAGATGAACTTAAATTAGACCTGAAATAGTCAGATAACATGAACTAGATTTACAACTCTAAGAAATAGGCAAGAGATTCACAAGATCCCAAACTCCAAAAAGTTTGCCTATCCTACTTTCTATTTTTCTTTTACTGAAACTGGAAAATATGTTTTGTCTAGAAAATATTACATTGATGTACAAAGAAAAGAAGATAGTTTTGATTTATCAGGAGCTAGCAGGAATGAGGCTGAAAGTTCCAGTTTCTATATGGTAAGTATTTTCTGAAATGCATATTGTTTTTAAAAGGGCTAATAGGCTCCAATCCTGCACCGCACTGTGCCTTGATGGATCCCTGAGTGCATGCAGACTCCCACTGAAGTCAACATAAGATGCAACATAACATCAGTGGGGCTCTGTGCAGACACAAGGGTCTGCCTGAGTGAATGTCAGTACAGGATCTGCATGAACTAATGAAGCCCAAGAAATGCTGAAAAAATAAGTCTGACCTAGTTACTGTTGCTATGTTTCTTCCTTTAAAATCTGATTGAAAGCAACTGAAATTGAGGACCGTTAAGGTTACTAGAAGAACAGGAGTACTTGTGGCACCTTAGAGACTAACAAATTTATTAGAGCATAAGCTTTCGTGGACTACAGCCCACTAATATGCATCCGAAGAAGTGGGCTGTAGTCCACGAAAGCTTATGCTCTAATAAATTTGTTAGTCTCTAAGGTGCCACAAGTACTCCTGTTCTTCTTTTTGCGGATACAGACTAACACGGCTGCTACTCTGAAAGGTTACTAGAAGATGTATGCTTTTCTTTTCGGTTGTGGTAGTTTATGATGGGAAAAAAAAAACTACCACATCATCAAATCCTTCTCCCTGCAAGACCAGAATATAGTCCCTTGCTAGAGGATATACTAGATACTGCAATTGGTGATTGATTATTTAACTCATACACACGTGAGAGAACTGAATATTTTATTTAGCCTTAGAAATATTCACAATATTACTGAATAAGCTTAGACTGTTATTCTTAGAAAAGAGATGATTAAGGGGAGATATGATATAGTGGTCTATAGAATCATGAATGGTGTGAAGAAAGTGAATAGGGAAGTGTTAATTATCCATTCATTTAACACACAAACCAGGAGTCACCTAATTAAATTTAACAGGCAGCAGGGTTAAATCAAACGTAAAGAACTACCTCTTCACACAATGCACAGTCCACCTATTAAATTTGTTACCAGAGAATGCTGTGAAGGCCAAAAGTATAACTGGTTTCATAAAAGAATTAGATACGTTCATGGAGGATAGGTCCATCAGTAGCTATTAGCCAAGATGGTCAGGGATGCAACCTTGCTCTGGGTGTCCTTAAACCTCTGACTGCCAGAAGCTGGGACTGTATGATAGGGGATGGATTACTCAATAATTGCCCTGTTCTGTTCATTCCCCCTGAAGCATCTGACACTGGTTGCTGTTGGATGACAGGATACTGGGTTAGATGGACCATTGGTCTGACCAGTATGGCCATTCTTATGTTCTTATAAAAACAAATAAAAAGTGGAACCTTCTTATGCACCAATTACCTATTCTTACCTAAGGTCCAGAGAGTCATGTTTTGAAGTCCTTTTAATACTAAAGACTGGGTTAGATGCATCCCTAATGACTTCAGTGAAGTTGCAAGGAATCTAAATCTAAGCAGAATTTGAGCTGTAGTATGTATGTATTGTATTCTGAGGAGCAAGCATATGCTGCTTTTGGCTGTACCTGTAGAAGATATCAGACATTTGGACAGACTAAATTACCAGGGTCATAAATTATCTGCAGATACTGTAGTAGCTTATCAAAGCTGTATGTATATCTGATATTTCAGCTATCAAGGGATCCTATACGGAATCTGGAGCTAACCAAGGTTCCGATCCAGGAAAGCACCCCGAGCATATACTTGACTTTAAGCTTGTGTTTAAGTCCCCTTGGCATCACTGGAACTTAAACATGTACTTAATAGCTTTCCTTAATCAGGGCCCAAGTACTGATCCCTACCAGAAGTGGTGCATGCCTTCTTTAGCTCACCACTCAGATCATCACAATATTTATCATGTTTTATTTCCACCAGGGCAAAAAGAACATTTGTATCAGAAAATTCCTAGCTCTTCTTAGTATCAGTACTCTGACCCCAACTCTCTGCCCCAAAGTTGGACACTTCATAACATATTTGCCTTTTCAAAAACAAAGAAACAAACACAAAATAAATAACTTTTGTGAATAAAAGTTAAGACCAAAATAAAACCAAGACCAAATGGAAAGCATGGTATTTGCTGTTCAACAATATAAAATTCAGAAATCCCAGGTCTTGTCCACACTAATATTTTTCTTAATATTTTCTATTGCTAGCACTAGCGTAGCTCTATCAGTGGTAGCAACAGTGATTAGAATAGACAGGGTAAAGGTTGCTACTGGCATTTGAACCACCATGTCTCAGAGACCTCTGCTGAGCTGGGTAAGATAACACAGTAGCCAGTTAAAACACCAGTAGCCAGCCCCCCTCCACACCACCATTACTATCTCTGATGAAACTGCACTGCTAGTGGAATGGTTGGAAATTTTAAGGAATCCACAATTCCAGATTCGCTTTGGAAACTGACTTCCTTATTGAGAAGGTTTTTTTCCCTTTGGGTTACATCTCATGCTGCAGGTTTGCTAGGTTATATAAAACTTTTCTTAGAGTCTTTAAACAAATAGAACAACTAATCATCATAATTTGCCAGTTTGTAAATTGATGCTACTTAGAGACCTGGTAAGTTGGAAGAACAGGTTTTTCACTGTATTTTATTTTAATGAGGAAGTGTACTTTGCACACTGAATTACTTGTTAGTTTGTCACACCCTCTCTGCTGCACATTGAGGAAATCTCTAACAAGCCAGAGGAAAAATGTATAACTTTTCCTGTGAAAATGTATAGAAATACTTTTGTAGAGTGACATTTATTTTCCCACTGCTGCATAGAAATTTACATGCACATTTTGTGTTAATGTGAATTACCTGCATTAATCTCCCATCAGCTATGCAGTAACACAAAGGCAGGCACAGATCTCGCAAACCCTTACGTTCATGGGCATGAGTATGTACACAAGTACTTCCACTGAGTGCAACAGAATGAATTGCCGATATAAAGTTACTGACATGTGAAAGTGTTCATTTGCACGACTGGACCCAAGATAATGCCAGGGAACAGTGATATGATGACTCAAGCATGAGTAAAAATCAGGACTATGGAATTCTATTGCCAGTTCTGCCATTGACTCACTGTTTTGCCCTTGGGAAAGTCAATTAATGAATGAATGCTTGTATAATATTTTTTAAATTCTTAGATGAAAGGTTGCTTTCTAAGTAGAATGTATCTAATATTTTATGCATCATATCATCAACATGCTTTCTATACTAAGGTTTAACAAGAGCCTTTATTGTACTACTGATTTTTTTTTAAATAGAGCAATCCTTAGTGAGTAGTTTTAGTACTAATTTTTATGATTTACCTGTCCTACAAACACAGTTTGTGTGATGGTTCAGGGGAGCATCCGTGTTCAGAAAATAACAAGCATATGTGTGTAAATATAAGGGACTAAGGTACGTAGGACTTAAGCATATACACAGTGTTAAGCATGTTATTAAGTAATTTCCTGAATCAGGAGTTTGGTGACTAAGGTATGCATTTTTGTGTGTTACTGTACCATGTAACATGAATGTCTTTCTTAAATAAGTAATTATCTACATGGATTAAGATTGACTTTCCTTCTGTAAATATCCATATTTTACCCATAATTTTCTACCATTTTTATTTATTACAGCATCCTGGAAGTATTGCTGAACAAAAATATGATCAGTGTCTCAAGCATAATTTTACAGATTGTAAATTTGAAGCATCTCTTCGAATGTATACAGGAAATTCTGAAGAATGTGAAAGAAAATTACAGAGCAGCCCAGAAAGACAACAAGAAATGAAGATCATCAAAAAGAAAATGGCACAAGTAACACTTAATGTTCTTCTTTATACACATAAAGTATTTTCCTGTTCAAATACAAACATAGAAGTTTAATTTTTGCTTTTAATTTTCCCTTTCTATCAGAATTTTATGTCATTAAAGTACTTTAACATTGCCTCTAGCTGCTATGAAGATAGGCCTGCTAAAATCACTGCAATAAAAAGTAATGTTACGAACAAGCACAAAAGCAGTTTGATAAAGAAAGTTCCTGTTTTAATATTTTAGAAAAAAAACTGAAAATAATTAGGAGAGACACGAGCCATTTTGCTGCTTTACTAAAGTCTCTCTGAAGAAGATAACAATTACAGTCAGAGTTGCATTAAATAAATGCAATAATATGTTTGTTTGTTTTGAAGGATGTTGTAACTGACAGACCTTTCCCGGTCTTAGTAAGGAGTACAAAAAGGTAATGTATAAATCACAGTAAATTCTACTAAGCATTTGTCTTGTGCCAGGCCACATACATCAGCAGTGCAATATACTGCTACACAGCAGACCCAGGTATGACTCCTAAGCCACTGGAGCTTGAGTTATGGGAGTAACTGTATCTTAAGAAAGTCAGGTTGATGAGTTTCCACTCTCCAGATGGAGCTCTCTCACCTATAGACGGAGTAGAAGTGCCACTGACTTAACCTTCTTTGCTGGAAGAGGAATATTGTAGTGGTGGCTGAGGGGAAGTTTGAGAAGTGTATGTATGAAGGAAATGGTGAGCATAGAATAACTGGGTGGGAGAAAATCTGAAAATTGCATGGAGGAGCCTTTAGACTGGCATTGCTTTATGGAGCATAATTCACTCATGAACCTAAACTCCAATAAACAGCCCCAAGCAGGAAGGGTGCTGGCAATCTCTGCGTAAAAGGACAGGAAGAGGAGACATGGATCATCATGTATAGAAATACAAAACAGACCTCTCTCCATAAGGATCCAATCAAGTACTGGGCTCTCCCTATCCTTTTCCCAACAGAAACAGAAACGTTAAAATAATCTCTGAAAACATAGCACAGAAATCCAGTTTATAACTTCAGGTAAAATAATCTTTTCCATGACTGTAATTCAGTTAATAAAACAGAAACTATTGAGATGTTAGTTGATTTTATACCACAGCTTCAAAATGTCCCACATACAAACTTTTGCAGCTCATAGAATAGTGTCATAAATTTCACCATATTGACAGCAATCTGCCAGCTTTGAAATCATGGCAATTTATTTACATTCCTGACATTCACACACACCTGTGGTACATTATATGTTATTGATATGTATAGAATTTTCTTTCAACATGGATTAAAATATATTCTTTCATGTTTAACTAGAACAAAGAAGTTGCACAGCTTCCCTTCCAGACTATCTCAATTTCCTCCTCCCCCATACACATCACAAGAAGAAGTCATGAGGCTCATTTCATCAGCTTCAAAGCTAATTGTTGCGGCGGTAAGTAATACAGGTCATGCTACTTTAATCATTAAAGAGGTAACAGAACATTTTCCACTGTTGCACTTGAACAACAAGTTCCCCATAAATTGCAATGATAAAGGATCAAATTTTGCACTCTGACTGTAAATCCACAGTAATTGCTTTGACTTTAATAGTTATTGTGGATATACAACCATGTTCCTGAGAGCAGAATTTAGCCAAAGTCTTTTGCTACTCCATAAAATCATATCACACCACCTCCAGTTGAAAATACCCACGACCTTCTGCTCTCTGCAGTGAAACAGACTTGTTGGACAGGGGCTATCCTATCAAGGGGAAAAAGGCATGGTCAGCTTGCATCAGAATGAAGAAATCCCCCCAAAACTTTAATATACACAGCTGCCCAGGGAGAGACTCTTTTATAGTAAATAAACCTCACCTTCCCTGATCCTCAGCTTATTTGAAAAACACTATACAATTATATCAGTTCTTTTGTCTCTGTACAGTATTTATTTCAAATAAAGTCAAGGACAACATACTGGCTTCTACATTTATACTACAACAAAAGCAAAACCACTTTTCAAACATAGGATTTGATAAAAGCCTGTTTAAATGAATCTGAGTTTTTCAGTTGATTTAACGGATTCTGGATCAGGCCAGTAAGTATGAATTTAAGTATCGAAATAAGTGACCTGATTTTCAGAGGTGCTGACATTTGAAGCCAGCACCTCATCAATCAATTAATTAATTTCATCCGTATGTGAAACTTTTGACCATAACACATGTTCCCATCAAACAGACTGACCAACGTAGAATATTTTGTATATATGTAGCAAGTCACTTGCTAGGATATCTCACTTAATCATTTCCCAGCCACTGCGGGGGCCTCAGGCACTGGTGCACCATGGTCCCTCCTATTCTCTGCCTGTGGCACATAGAATTATAGGACTGGAAGGATGCTCAATAGGTCATCTAGTCCAGTCCCCTGCACTCCAGGCAGGACTAAGTAATAACTAGACCACTCCAAACAGGTGTTTTAACCGATTCCTAAAAACCTCCAGTGACGGAGATTCCACAGCCTCCCCAGGCAGTTTGTTCCAGTGCTTAACTACCTTGACATTTAGGAAGTTTTTCCCAATGTCCAACCTAAACCTTCCTTGCTACAATTTAAGCCCATTGCTTCTTGTCCGATCCTCAGAGTTTAAGGAGAACAGTGTTTCTCCCTCCTCCTTGTAACAACCTTTTATGTAATTGAAAACTATTATCATGTTCCCCCTCAGTCTTCTCTTCTGCAGACTAAAAAAACCCAATTTTTTCAGTCTTTCCTCATAGGTCACTAGACCTTTCCATCATTTTTGTTGCTGTCCTCTGGACTTTCTCCAATTTGTCCACATCTTTCCTGAAATGTGGCTCCCAGAACTGGACACAATACCCCAGTTGAGGCCTTATCAGTGCAGAGTAGAGCGGAAGAATTACTTCTTGTGTCTTGCGTACAACACTCCTGCTGATACATCCTAGAATGATGTTCACTTTTTTTGCAACAGTATTATACTGTTGATTCACATTTAGTTGGTGATCCACTATGACCCCCTGACTCCTTTCCACACTACTCCTTCCTAGGCAGTCACTTCCCATTTTGTACGTGTGCAATTGATTGTTCCTTCCTAAGTGGAGTACTTTGCATTTGTCCTTATTGAATTTCATCCTGTTTACTACAGACCATTTCTCCAGATCATTTTGAATTTTAATCCTATCCTCCAAAGCACTTGCAACCCCTCCCAGCTTGGTATCGTCCGCAAACTTTATAAGTGTACTCTCCATGCCATTATCTAAATCACTGATAAAGATATTGAACAGAACTGGCCCTAGAACTGATCCCTGCAGGACCGCACGTGATATGCCCTTCCAGCTTGACTGTGAACCATTGATAACTACTCTCTGGGAACGGTTTTCCAACCAGTTATGCACCCACCTTATTGCAGCTCCTTCTAAGTTATGTTTCCCTAATTTGTTTACAAGAAGGTAATGTGAGACAGTATCAAAAGCCTTACTAAAGTCAAGATATACAACATCTACCACTTCCCCCTATCTATAAGGCTTGTTACCCTGTCAAAAAAGGGTATTAGGTTTGTTTGATATGATCTGTTGTTGACAAATCCATGTTGACTGTTATTTATCCTTTATTAACTTCTAGTTGTTTGCAAATTGACTGATTATTTGCTCTATTAATTTCCTGGGTTGTCCTTATTCCCCTAATAGTCTAGTCTCCTATGGGCTGTACTACATTGGTCTAATTTCAGTTGTTGAGTTTAGTGCGTGGATGGGTGGTGGTGGCCTGTGATATACAGGCAATCAGACTAGATGATATGGTGGTCCCTTCTGGCCTCAAACTCTGTCTCTATGACACTTTGCAGTACTCTGACAGTGTAAAGTGGCCTTAAAATGTAAGTGAGTGTAAATTACCTGCACCCACTTTAAAGGAGAATCAAGCTTGGAATGTTAGTGTGTGGGCCTGAGCACATGCCTGGGAGCCAGGATTTCCTCAGTTCTAATCCTGGCTGTGACACAGATTCCTGCTAAGACAGTAAGCAAGACATACTCTCTCTCTGCCTCTACAAGTTCCCCCTTGTGAAAGTGAGAATAACGCTGCCCTATCTCACAAGAATACTGTGAGGATTCAATAGATAACATGTAAGCCTTGGAAGAGGAAAAGTGGTTAAAACTATTATTGCTCATGCTGACTACAAAATTAATGGAGAATTGTTTATGAACTAATAGCTTATCTGTAGCAAACTCAATTTGTAAAGATTTCTATTAATATAATGACACTTATCTTCTTCTCAGACTTGTGAAATCTCTTCGGAGGAAATAAAGAAGCCAGACTGTGCCTCACCCCAGAAGAGGAAAGAAGCTAAAAATAGTCAAAGATTGGACCATTACTACAAGCAGCGTGCACCTCCTCTTGTGATCTCTCGAGATCCCCATGAATATGAAGCTAAGAGGTGTGAAAAAAATTCAGAGAGATTTTCAGCAGCACAGCTGAGTGAAATGATGATAGCCTATAATGTTATACTCTGTACCTTTTGATGCTGTTTTAAACATTTACAGCACTTTCACATTTTAGAGGATCAGATTGGAAATTTGTATCAGATGTTAGAGTAGGATTTCTTTATAGCTTTCTAATTTTTAAAGTTAGCTGAACCTTTTCTGTTAAATTATCCTATTTGTGTTATCAGATTTATTGACATTTGTCCCACCCAAACTTTATCAAAACAATAAGAGGAAATATGTTTGGAGTATTTAATCCACAAGATATCCTATAAATAATAAAGAGGCCAGCTGTAGAAAGGCAGCATTACTGAGAGAGACTTCTCACAATCATAAGTCTTTCCAAGCATGGTAGATCATGTCAAATGTAATGTGGAGGACTGGTCTTTTATTGAAAGTTTTAGAGCCCAGATTTTTTTATATGAAATGTATATAAAAGAGAATCTTTATATAGTCCCCACTGTCTCCCATTTGAAACTAGGTAACTTCTACATTAGCACATCTCATTTTTCAGAGAAGCTTTTATTAATAGAAGTTTCGAATGCTCAGTGTCTGACCCTAAGCAAAAGCAAAACAGATCTTTCCTCTTTCTAAAAGACTGTCTGACATTCTAACTTCAGATCACAAATACCAAAATAACTTGATAACAAATCAGGCCCTGAGGCAGTGACCACATATTGATCAAATCCTTGTGGTTGCACACAGCACAATGGTGCACTTTAATTTACAGCAAGTCGTGCAGAAAAAATGGAGGAACCTAGGCACCAGAAACAGGGTTATGATGAACTGTTTGAATGAAAAGTTTTTAGGTTTTATTGTGCTGGGGCATATCAACTAAAAAACTTCGGCATGGGATTAGACACCAATAGGTGTTTTAAAAGAGCTTGCTCACGTTCTGTAGGCCCTATATTTCACATACCTCGGTATTTTAGTAGTAAATGTCCACCTATTTCCATTTCTTTTAAAAATGGTCATTACTGATTTGATTTTCCTTTCATTTTGACCAATTGTAAACTAATGTAAATCCACGGACTTCCTTGAAACTAGGCCTGTTTTATACTGGGATAAAGAGAGGAGAAGCAGGCTGTGTAACATTAAATAATTGATATTAAACAAGTTATACTTAATATAGGTCCCATCCATATGTGGGACAAAGCTGTGCATGCCTGCTGTGATCTCATATGCTGTATGAGTGGATATGTTTATACAGTAGTTGGGATGTACAGAGATCACTGGGATTATTAAATTATTCAGTTAATCAGAAGGACATTTACTACCATAGTACAGTCAAACCTAGATTATCAAAACCCTGATTATCTGGGGAAAAATTAAAAAGGACCTTTCCCATAATGTAAAGAGTCCCTCACTGTCCAAACGCCCATTTACTGACATACTCTCAGGTCCCCAGATAATTTGGCTAAATCGTATTTGTATGCAACTTGTGGTGTGTGGCATCTAACCTGAGTCCTATATTAGAATTCACTCTCTTTTCTCTTTGGCAGTGGCAGAGAGATGATCAATTCAACAATCACCGCTTTTCATCCTATTGTAATTCCTAGTTATATTTAGAAACCAAAGTCAGTCTAGTCTGATTGCATAAAAACAAAATCCTTACAATTAAATGAGCTTTTGATTTTAGGAAAACAGGTTTCTTTTCGAAGCTTGCCCTTCTAACATTAAGGGACTTATTGTTCCTTTCCAGAGATTGAGAAATAATTAACACGCCAAATTGCTTATTTTTGTTATGCTGTGTATTATAGCTATCATGCAAAGCAGTAAAAGACTTTTCTATAAGTCATTGATTGGGAATCAGTGTACAGTACTGTATGAGGAGAAACAATCTGATACAGAGAATAGGTACATTAGAAAAGACAGGAAAAATAATGAACAAGACTATAAATCTCATTAAGTATGACAAGTCGTCTTGATTTTGTTTTGAAACAGTTATTTTATACTTCTCATAGCATTGATGTATTCTGTTTTAAAAGTACACGGGAAATGAACAAATTAGAAGAATCAAATGCTGACTTTATCCAAGAAAATTCAAGGAATGATTATGGGAAAAGTAAGTTACATTCTTAATATACTTTTCAATCCTTTTCACCATGTCTTAGAAAACATGCTGTTGCCTGCAATGAAAAATCTCTTAAAGAATAACCAAGTAAGCCATTTGAGAATGCACGGCTGATTCCTGGATTGTTAGCAGGGCTAAATTATTGTAGCAGTTGGTCTTAGAAGGTACTGAAATTGTTTCTAAACACAATTGCAAGTTTGCAAATGATTAAGTTACATTTTCCAGGTATTCTTTTTACACCTTTACTGTTAAAACAGTAACATTGGAGGTGCAGAATCCATCTCAGATAAGCAGGAGAGGAAATGAACTTATTTTTTATTTTGGGGTGTATCTACACAGCAGCTGGGAGTGTGCTTCCCAATGCGGGTAAACACGCTAGCTCTGTTTGAGCTAGTGTGTTACGAAACAGCAATGTGGCCAGGGTAGCATGGGCAGCAGCTCGGACTAGTTACTGGAGTTCAATCCTGCGCAACCCCCTGGGTACGTATTCAGGTAGCTAGCCCCAGCCTGTGCCGCTGTGGCCACACTGCTATTTTTAGGGTGCTAGCTCAACCAGAGCCAGTGTGCGTCTGACTACCCACACTGGGAAGTGCCATCCCAGCTGCTGTGTAGATATAACCTTTGTTGCCAAACTTCTAACAGACTCACACACACCTTGGTCTATCATCATATTATCCAAAGAACATATTGCAAGAGATTCTTTTCCTGGTCTGTTACTTCCTAATATGTGCTCTGCTCCTTTGTACTGCTCCCTCTTCTGATTCATTCTTTTACATCATATTTTCTTCAAATCTCTTCTGAAAGTTCATTCTCGTCTTGATTTCTCTCTGACAAACACTTTGTCCTTTCTTGTCATGACTTCTAATTATCTACTTTACAACTTGTCCTTTTCCCTCTTGACTTTTCCTATTCGCTTTTAGTAGACTATATTTGTTTGATCCATTTTATTGTTGTGTTTTAAAATAATAGTAAAGTGCCAGGGGATGAGGGATTTTTTGTTAAATAAATATTAAAATTAGTCATTAAAAATATGGTGTCTACTTTAGATACGAAGAAAGGCAAGAAAGAAAAAAACATTATAAATGTAAATGGACAGTTCAGAGTTGAGAGATCATCTAACGTTTCCAGTAACTCGTCTAAACATAGGAGTGTACTTTCTAAAACTTCAACAAGAGCAACTGATTTAAATTCATTGTACTTAAGTACCATATCTCCATATGCACAAGGAACTGGCAGAAGTAAAGGTCCTAAAAAAAATGTGCTTAATGAAGGGGAGTCCTCTGCCTTGCGCAGCTCTTCAGTGATGTCTGAATGCCAAGATACAGAGCCAAGTACTGGCCGTATATCAGGCTTGACAAGTTTTGCTCATTCTCAGAAAAATGAATGCCTCTCTGGGTGGCTCTGTAAGACATCTGAATTCAAAAGGCAAAAGTCACCCCAAATGCCTAGTAGAAAGCATTCAGGCATCAGAGTTAGTAAGTCTAGCAAGCTTTCACAGAGAAGGCCAATGGAGAACTCCAGGAATATGCCACTACATCAAAAAGAAAGAAAAAATAGTGAAGGAAACAGGGAATTAAATGAGAAAATAATTCATACTATTTCCACAAATGCACAAGCCCCAATCATAAATGAAAACACGGGAGAACAAACAGCTTCTGTTGTGGCTCTTAAATGTGGCATTCACCACAGCCAAAATATCACATGTAACAGCCTTCATCAGAGACCTCAAAGTAACCAGCACCAAAAAAAGAAGAAAGATTTGTGTGAATTAGCTACAGGAAAAAACACCAAATCCCATAAGGTCCGTTTCCAAGGTCCATTGCAGTTTTCCAGAAATACTGAACAGAAATGTAACTGTGTAAACTTGAATAGTTGTAACATAACAAATTACTATGGAATTCAAACCATTGCTTCAGAAAGTAAATCTTTAGGGACTGTGACACATCTTCCAGAGAAGGAAAATGAAGAACACCTTTCTAGGGTCACACTTGGAGCACCTTCCTTTCTACATCAAGTTTTCCTGGCAATGGAGCAAGATGCATCACCTACTTCAACTGCATCTGAGCCTAAAGATCTGGACAGCAGTTTAGAAAACAAAAGTATACAACAATTATGTAACCAGCATTTCATCCTTAATGAATCCACAGGAGACACGAAGGTTCAGGATACTATCAGCAATGTACATACAAGTAACATTATTTTAACAGACCCATGTGATTGGCAAATGGCACATATCCCACAGAAGGCTCAGTGTTGTTGCACCTGTTCAGAAGAACAACGCAACTTTATATCTGAAACATCTGATGAAGAACAAGACAGTTTCTCAGATTCATCTGTGACAGTAACAAGTATTTTAGGTGCATTAGAAAACCAACAGTCAGAAGAGGAGTTCACTATATCATCTGTATCTGATAGCCTGAGTCTTGGATCATTATATGATGTGCATGAACAAATGGTAAGAGCTTGATGAAATTATGTTATTAATGTAACAAAACTCTTAAGTGCTTTTTTAAGTAGGCAGCAGTTTCTGTTTCCATTTGAAACACCCTTTAAAAAAAAAGTTGTAAATTGGCTGCTTAAATCATATTAGACCAAACGTGACATGTCAAATTAACAGCCTGGATGTAAAAACAGCCTTTAAACATCTTTGAAAATACTTAAATTAGTGAGGGATTCAGAAAAAGTTTCCCACACTAGTTTCTACAGCCTGTCTACACTTGCAAACTCTATAGCCTTAATTCACCACCAGTACATCCTAGGGTCAGGTGATACAGTAGTAAAAACCCCTGAGTCCTATCCTCATAACAGCTTTCACTGTTGCTGCCAAGGTAGTCAATTCTGGCTACAAGGTTTCCTAGTATACACACACCATGGAGACGGGACAAATCTCAAACAACATAATTCAGAATGAGTGACAGTCTGCTGCAAGGGTTTAGGATTGGAATAATAGAGGTGTCACCATTCAGGACTAGAGCTTAATTTTCAAATCATGTGTGTCAAAGATTGACCAGCACCTGCCCTAATTAGTGCTCTTAGCATAAAATCCACCCAGAAAAATTGGAGGAAGTGCTCACACAGCACTCTTACTCTGAATGGCAGATACAATTTCAGCAAACAGTATCTCCTGTCCAAAGAAACCAGTAACCTTATGTAGTCCCATGCACTTCTGTTGACATAATTCAATGAAATAATATTTCATTGGCACCGTAGTGCATCCAGAGGACTTACGAACTGATGTATTAAAGTAGAGGAATATATGGGCTAAAAGGTGTTAACATAACTCAGTCACTGCTCAACATTAAACAGGTTCAGGGATTGGTATACAGAGACCTCAGCCTGCTTTGTACCATGGCAAATACACCATTAAAAATCTTTTCAATCTTTTATTAAAGATATAGCAAAGAAAGAAAAGCAGTTAAAGCATTTGAAATGTAAAATATTAAACAAGGCTTTCATTTTAACAACATTTCTTGTTCCCTTTCACTTTAGCTGGAGAACGGTTTAGAAGGAAACTCCCCCTTTCTCACAGTCTCTTAGATGGTATTAGAGATGGTAATAACTGTCCTTTTGTGTAAAAGAGAAGTTAGTGGTGATGAGCTGGAGCTGCTTTTGTCAAAATCTGATCCCATTTCATCCCACGTAGCGTTTGGGATTCAGCTGGAGCCAGTAGAGGTAGCGATGGTATCGGAGTCTCTCTCTTTGGCCCAGTCTGGTCAGGCCATCTCTCAGGATTAGGACAAAGAAGGTTTGGGATCCCAGGAGATGGTGGAGGTGGCTGCCATATGGTAAAGCTCACTCCAGTAGCCTCTGTCTGTTCTTCCATGTTATGCTTAAAGTATTTTTAAGGACCTTAATTTAGGCCTAATATCTCCCACACCAATTTTGGTTAATTAATTTCTGGTTTCACATCTTCTGTTTTTACCAAGCTTGATTTTAACAGTCCTTGAATCATATCAGTAGGCCCTTTTGTTCAGGCTAATTTAGTTTTTCTGTCTCCTTGTTGTACCTTTTCCCATCAACATTTATTATAGGTTATTGTGACATCTTATGAACTTTCACATAGTTTTTACAGTTGAGCTCACAGGTAGAGTAAAATGTTAGGCCCATTATTACAACAGAACCCAAATGATGACAATGCAACTGTCCTGGACAATGTGAAATTATAACAATTGCCATGACAGCCCATCAAGTCTAATTTAAAACAAACATTTCAAGGAGGAAAATCTTTAACAGGTATCATCCCATTTTTTTCGTCCTAGGAAGAAAACATTTGTGTTGACCGAAAAGAGGAGGAAAACTCTGACTCCAGCATAGGCCACCTTGATGAAAGAGTTCTAGAGGAAATGCAGAAGATTAGCACCTCGGAGAGGCTCTCTCAGACAAACTCTTTCCATTTCAGGTATTAATATTTATTCTACCTGAAAAGAACCAGAATAGGCTTTTAGTTTCCATTTCAGGGATCCACATCTTTGAGTTGGTATTAAATATTGGGGACCTGATGATGCCTTCCTTTTTATAGCACTGCAGTAGTCTCACCTGATGGTAAAATCATGGATAACAATGGGATGGTTCAAATTCATAAGAGAGAATGTAAGATCCCTCTTAAGTGCAAGATAAGAATGAGTATTACTTATTCCGCCCCAAGGCACTTACAATCTAAATTGCTATCTGGACATACAGAAACCCCTCAGGATACAACAAATTCCCCAACCAAACCAAGACATGCCATTAATCAAAGATACTGATATAATTTCTGCCATTTCCTCAGTTTGCTTCTCCCTCCGTATAGGCACTATCTCGGTCTTGTCTGGGCTGAATCTCAGGCCTGGTCTACACTGGGATGGGGGAGGAGGAGGAAGAATCAATCTAAGTTACGCAATTTCAGCTATGTGAATAACATAGCTGAAGTTGACGTATTTAGATCTACTTACCGCGGTGTCTTCACTGCAGCAAGTCGATGGGAGAGCGCTCGGCGGTCGATTTATCGCGTCTAGACTAGACATGATAGATCAACCCCCGCTGGATTGATTGCTGTCCATCGATCCAGCGGGTAATGTAGACAAGCCCTAAGTCTGCTCAGCTCATATCGATGCATCAGTCTCTGTCAGGCAGTACTATGATGAATTAAATCTGATGTCACTGATTTTCATACAGTTCTACAGATGAAGAAGGGAGAGCAAATATGGATCATGCACTTAAGAGTGTCAATACAAGTCAAGTACTGTATTTCTGTCATTTTCCACATTATGTTAGTACATAATGTATCAGGTCAGTAGTAAACTGTTAGAATAAAAAATGCTTAAAATCAAACTTAAGATGCCAGAGCCAGAACTGATACCATATACAAATATTATGGTGTTTCCTTCTCTGTGTTAGTAGGTATGTAATGGTATCTGTTGCTTTCTAGCATCACAGATTGCACTAGTTAAGGCATATTTCTTCTCACTTTCATGACAAAAAACATGACTTCTCACAAAAAAAATCATGTTTTTGATCTCCCCAGTCAGCTGCTACCAAGCAAGCCTCCATACATTTAATGGCTAGTGTAGTGGACTCTGGGATTTTTAAATGTCTTTAAACCATTAAATATTACTACATTAAAAAAAACAATGATTGAAAAATAAAGGATATTTATTCAACTTCCCATAACTTCTTAATTATCACAGTGGGTGATATCCAGGTCTCATTCAAGTCAATGAAGTTTTGCCTTTGACTTCAATGGGGCCAGCATTTCTTCCTGCGTGTCATGACTTTTCCTTTTGTAAACTACTTATGATTCTTCTCACTTTTTGCCATCACACACAACCCACCTCAGTTATGTTTAACGACTCTGTTTTGTTGCAAAACTTCATCAAGGGGCTGGTCCAGCACCCAAGGGACTTTGACAGAGCGCCCATATTCCTGTTGTGACCAGAATCAAGTCCTACGTTAATTTAAGCTGTAATGAATAATTGATAATGCTTTTAAAATTAAAGTGCACCACATACAGCTATGCTGATTTCTACTGAATTAAGTTACATATTGCCAGCTAAATTAGGACAACTGCAAATCCTGCCAACTCCTTTTGAAAGCTATTATGATGTGCAACTAAAAACCCAGTCATGCAAGATGAGACGTGAGCAAACCTCTGCACCCATGCAGAGCTTCACTGACTTCACTAGGGCTTTGTGCAGGTTTAAGGGTTTGCACGCTTAGCTCAGCTTACAGGACTGGGGGGTCTAAATAGTATTTACTTTAATAGTGTAATATTTGTGATACACACACCTACACAAAGTGTTACCCCGAGGGAATTTTGTACCAAAAACCTAAAAATTCTGTGCACATTTTAAAATTCTGCAAATTTTATTTGTCAATAAATAAATGTGGAGGCTCCATCATGGGAGTGGGGAGCATAGGCCACTGGCTGCATCGAGGTGGGAGATCACCCTGCAGTCCCCCCGGGACACAGATTCAACGGTGGGGCTGCACCCAACCCTGACAAAGGGCAAGGGCAAGGGCCAGGCCCTGCCCCTCTGCACCAGGTGTGGGCAGGCAGGCTCAGCCTGGCAGGATCCAAGTGTGGAGGGGCTTAGTGTGAGGAGATCCAGGTGTGGGGTGAGAGGTTTCTGTGTGGGGTAACCTGGGTGCAGGCAGCTCATTGGGGGATCTGGATGCACAAAGGCTCATTATGGGGGGGAAAGGTTGGGTGCAGGGGCAATGGGATTCTGCAGGGGGGTCCAGGTGAAGGTGGTTGGAGCTTAATGGGTGGGTCCATGTGGAGGGAGGCTCAATGGGGAGGGAGGCTCAATGGGGAGGGGTCTGGGTGCTTGGGGAGTGGGGCTTAGTGGGGCAGGGATCTGGGTGCAGCTGGTTGGGACTCAGTGGGGTGGGGGTCCAGTGTGGGGGGGCTTGTCAGGGTGGTCCAGGTGCAGGAGGCGTTCGATGGGCTTGCTTAACAGGGGAGCCCCAGCTGCTGCCACCGCTGCCACCAAGGGGACACCACATGCCAGGCTCTCACACCTCCCCACCCCATTATCCTTCTCTTACCCATTCTCTCCCTTCCCCCTCCCCACTGTCCCCACCTCATCCCCTCCCACTTCCTCTCCCCACTGTCCCCTGCCTCCCTCCCCTCACTCCTACATCCCTCTCCCTAATTGCCTCTTCCTCCCACCTCTGCCATGCCCCACCACAGGCACTCCCCCTTGTACAGAAAACAGGAAGGCTCCCAACACACACAAGAGGAGCATGACCAGCATGAGGACACAGGAGGTGACCTCCAGCTGCAGAGTCAGAAGCCGGAGCTGAACCCTCCTTCCGCCAGGCAGCTCTGCGCTCACAGAAATGGGGGGTCACATATGACCCCACATGCTCCCCCCCATCTCACCTCTGTTTGGGGGGCCAATGTCTCCCCAAACTACGCCCACCAGAAACCACGTGGGCGCATGACCACTTATGCAGATTCCCTTTGCTTCCCCATCACTTTCTGCTGAGAAGCAAAGAAATCTGCAGAGGGACCTGAATTCTGTGCCCACGCAGAACTCCCCCAGGAGTAAAAGCGTATTAAAAAAAAATCAAAAGTCCCATTGATTTCACGGGGAGTTCCACATTCAGAGAGCTTGCATGATTAGGCCCACAGAGCCTGAGCTTGCAAAGACTTACCTATGTGCTTAACTTTACTACCATGACTACTAGTACTAGCATACTTAACTTTGTGCATTGAATTGTCCCCTGCCTTTAGTGGGACAGCTCACACCATGTCAAGCTAAGCAGGGCTTTGCAGGACTGTGGTCACAATTATTCATTTTTACCTTTTGTGAAATACATTCTTTCAATGTAATTTCCTGTTTTGAAAGAAAATTACTGTCAGAATTATATTACTACTAAGTATTGTGTTGGCCTGTAAATTACTGTAAATTTATTGTCTCTTTGATCATCAGTATATTAAAAAGCCCAATATATTTGTAATTTATAGTAAAAATATTTCCTACTAGTCAATTGGATTTTTTAAAGTGATAAAAGAGCTCCAAGGAAAGACTGTTATTTTTATACCACTGTGGGAAAGGGTCCAGCAGTCAGATAGGATATTTCCTAGCACCACATGAAGTGGAGATAAACTAGAAAGGCAGAAATGCTCTTAATTCCCTTCCAAGACAGTTACTTTGTTCTCAACTGAATATAAATATGATGCATTTTTTTAATTTTTAGAACAGATGTCAAAGCTGTTGCTCAGTCTCAATACAGTTAGCTCTAGACAGCAATGAGGCTTCAGCAGTGCAGATTGACTTCCCTATAGATGCTAATGATGCCTATGGAAGCCAGCCCAATGGAAGTGACACAATAACATCATGTTGCCTTAAATGTGACCCAGATTTTCAAACTTGTTACCACTAAAAGCCAAGCATTTAGTAAAAGTGTGTATCCTAAGTGAGATTCACTGAACACAAGAGTAATCCAGATCCAATTAGGCCCTGGCCCTGAAGCCTGTGGTAAAACTCACATTGCCTTTATTTGTACAGGATCAATCCTTCTGTTAGTTTCTTCAGAGCTGAAACTGACTTGGAAATGGTGATATTCAATTCTGGTAACATTTTAACATGGTTTGACTCTTTTCTCACAAAGTGAACAAACATTTAAATATGGTAAAGATTTTATTTTTAGCTTTAGATTTAAAGCAGATTTGGCAAGTAAACCTTGTGCTTAAGTTTTGCAGCCTTATTAGTATAATTCTGAAATGGTGAAAAAGAGCAATTCCTTATGACAAGAACAGGCAGTATTTAATATAAGCCTAAGCAGTTTAAAGAAGTGTTTTGTGAACTCAACTTATTTTCAGTGTTACTTTATCATAGAAAAACAGCATTTTAAACAAGTTTTTAAAAAGTTTTAGTAATTGAGTCTTTTAAAAAATAACTTTAAATACCGTGCTGCCGTTGATTATAAAAATAACTAGTAATTTAGTTTGCATCAGGACAAAACCTATTATTACATAAATTTGGGGAGGATTTCATAACTAAGACTGATGGTCTCGGATGGGATCATACTCAGGTCACTAAGCCCCTCCACAGCTGTGGCTACATTGCTATGTTTAGCATGCTAGTTTGATCAGAACTAGCATGGATAGGTCTCCTCAAGACTAAATTTACAACTTCCAACTCCAATGCAGACATACCCTCAGATCCTGTGAGTTTGCAGAGCCAGCCGTTAGGGAATATTTTTTTTAACTTCTTCACAAAATATGTAGCATATTCAATTTATTTAAAGCAAAGTATATTTTAAAAGCTTAAGAAATAATAAAGGGACGGGATCTAAGCTGGTGTAAATTGGCCTTAAAAATGTTCAATAAAATTAACTATTTTTTAAAAATGTTCATACACTATACAAGATTCAGAGTTGTTTAATGCATGTTAGTTTTTTAAAACTGAAACATTCCAAGATATACAGTCATAAAGATTAACAGTACACCAGAGGCTTGCATAAATACTTATTGCTATTGTGTAATATGTTCCAAATTATCCTCTACAGAGTTCAAGTAACACACACATACATACATACAATGCACTATAGAAAACTCTAAGCAACGGAAGCACATTCTTCAAATAATGAAATCTGGTAGAGTATTTGGAAATTATTCTTTCATAAAAATATAGTTCAATTTTTTTTTTGTTTTTTGTTTTTTTTTTTAAATAAGTAGTGCATTTAAGAGGTACTGGCATATAAGAGTATAAAAGTTTCCAAATGTATTGCAAAGTTGCTACTTATTTGCTTTAAAATATGTACACCTGAGAGTTAAGTCAGAAAGGCACCAGAACATTCAAAACTTACTCAGATTTTGTTCTGAACAACAGTACATTACAGGCATAAAATAAGGGCCAAATCCCCAGTTTATGTAAATTGGCTTAGCTCCATTTACTTCAGTTTCACTACACTGATTTACACCAACTGAGGATCTGTCCCCAGTGTTTGTTCAAAATTCCTTTCTTTGTATTTTGCTTCTGAAACTCTTAGGGCCAAATTTCCAGTGCATCATAGACAAGACAGACAAAAGCATTAAGTCTACATATTAAAAATATTGAGGAAATCTACTTAAATGAATACAGATTTTTTGTTCCCCCCAATGCGCTAATTCAGCATGGCAACCTAGATGCCTCCAACACTTCCGTTTTAAAAGAGAAGTTACTTGGAAAAGTGTAAAACTAGCAATTCCTATTCTCCCCCGACCCCTCTACTACAATAGCATAATTTATAAACAGATAAACTGATATTTCAAATGGTTTCTGGGCAAAGACACTTCATGGGCACAGTTTCAGCTCAGAGCACATTTTTAGAGCAATCTAAAAACCCCTGAAAATAGGGGTTTAATGTAAACACTGACAATCTTAAACCCTCCCAGCATAAATAGTCCTACCAGAGAGTTTCTGTGCAGAGTTAATATGGTACAAACAGGTTAAGGCCACAATCCTGAAAAAATCTGTGCATATTCTTAACTTTAAGCACAAGTAATCCCATTGAAGCTGTAGGATTACTTGTGTTCTTAAAATTAAGCATGCACAAAATTGTTTGAAAGATCAGGACCCTAGTTAGTGATTCAGTTTTCAAAGTCCTACAGATTGTTATGTTTGTTCCTGCTATATCAAGTGGTTCTGTAAAGTCTCAAGAAGTCAAAACCCATCTCATACATAATTTCCTTTTGGAGGTTTTTCAACTATGCTTCTGAGCTTCTGCTAGCTTTCTGATTAGGAATTGTTTGTCACGACTCTCCTAAAAAGACAGTTAAAATAAAACACAATTAATATATTTGAAAACGACATTCTGTTTTTCCAATATATCTATACGTATAAGTCACGCTCACTTGGTCTTCACTAGGAAAAAAGGTGGGTTGTTACTACATGGTAACTACCACATGGTATAATCCTAGTAAACACAAGACAATTGTAATTTTAACATGAGTTAGCACTGTTTCCTTTTCAAAAGCATGTATGTGACTTAGGAGCACAAATCCTATTGACTTTCAATGACACGTGTGCTCCTCAATCACTCAGGGGCTTTTGAAAATTCCACCCCCAATATACATTAACACACATGCCCTTCTCAGACACAATCAAAGTCTAAATACCAGAAGCTGGAGTCCATCCTTAAATACACACGCAGGGGCATGCACTACAAAGTTTAATAGTCATTGACTCAAGCTCTGCTTGCACTCTCCAAGAGAAAACCTTGCTTCAGTCAGGATAATGCTAATCTCCAAAGAGTGCGTTACTATATGTACGTGTGGATGCTATGTTCAAATGTTGCAAATCCTCAAAGCTCTGGGCATGGGTTGATTCTATGTGGAATGTCTGAGCCCTACTCATCAGTAGTTTCTCAAGTTAGTTATTTTAAAACTATTCCTAGTGGAACAGGGCCCAATTTCATGCTATTGTAATACAGACGCATAATAATAATATAATATATAGGCATATGGAGCTGTATTAGTAAACACAGATTTGGAAACTCTGCTCAAAGTCAGATATCACAGTAATTTTTGCATACATAGTACTTGCAAAGAGTAGTGATATTAAATAGAATGCAATATATATATGGCAATCAGATTTATTCTCAGCTTGTGGCTAGGAAACATTCTTAGCAAGAACATTTATAAAATCCTCAAAGCAAATATTCTGCCTAAGATGGGGTCAGTCACTTGACACCTCCTATTTTTCTGTTTTCAGAGATTAATAATTGAAGATCAGAAGGGATCATTAGATCACCTAGTCTGATATACTGTATCACACGGGCCATAGAATTTCACCCAGTTACCCCTATATTGCACACAACACCCTGTGTCTGAGTAAAGCATCTCTGCCAGAGAGGCATTCAGTCTTGATTTGAAGACATAAAGAGATGCTAAATTTAGGGGGGGGGAGTTGCCTTATTTCTAATATGAATTTGTCTAGCTTCAGATTCTAGCAATTGGTTCCTATTATTCCTTTAAACTCTTGCAAGATTAAAGAGCCCTTTACCTTCACAGGGAGAAAATACAGGGTACTACTTATACACTGTTGTTCTCATTATACCTGGCTATATAAGAGAGAAATAAATCTCTGCATGCTTGATTTCTAGTGCAACACAACTGAAAAACTTGCGGGGAGGGGAGGTAGAAATGGAGACATTGTATTAGATCTTACCATAACCAATTGTTCCCTGAGTTGATCAACAACTCGTTTATGTGCTCCAGCCAAGGCAATGAAATAGACCATAATGAGGCTGCAAACAGGAAATTTGTATAATATGTTACCATCGTACACATGCCAACATACAGAAAACTATTCAGAAAAAAAGACAGTTACAGTGTACACCAAACTAAGCCGGGGGTGCTGAGATCCATTGAACCAAACTGTAAACCCTGTATAGAATAGAAACCACTTCAAGTCAGCAGCACCCCTAGTTTCAGCACCTATGAACTAAGCATTGTGATGGAAAACCCAAACTACTGAAGAATCAACATACAGCTGGGATGGGTAGGGGACAGCCATGACTGAAGCAGCCTGTGGCAAGAGAGCTGTTGAGAGATTTCTCCTGTCAGCAGGAAGAGGCACTCAGGCTGCATGGAAGGCGGGGCCTCTTGAAGCTGTTCTGAGATCTGTATTGCCCCCCCCCCCCCCACACTTCTGTGTGGTTAGAGGGCCTCTGTCCCCTCCATGGACTATCAGCACCCTTCCGTGCCCTGAGGGGATGCTCCCTGAGAAGCTGAGTTTAAACAAGTAGTTCTCTAATTTCCCTCTTCTCCAGTTTTTAGCCCTTGATCTGTAGTCACATCAATTGTATATTAATTCCTGTGGGCTTACTATAGATACTGCCCTTGCAAATGACTCAGAATGAGATTCACGCTGTGAAAGGAGCAAAGGAGGTAGCAGGAAACTGGATGCTGAAACTGCTTGCCTATCTGAGAACTGAAATAGTTTTTCTTCCAAATAATTAAAATTTATGACCACCACCTACTAGCAAACATGTCATAGGGAGTTAATGACCATGTATTCTGTGAGTATTAAGGACATGAAAAATAAGACTTGAAGTCTTGGGGGTACAAAACTGCAGACCCAATTCAGGAAAGCTCTTAAGCATGTGCTTAAAATTAAACCTTCAAGAATCAGAGCCTGGGGTGAACAAGTGCACAAGCTATATAGAACCCCAGGGCACAAGCCTCTCAGATCAATGAAACAGTGACATAAAATTAAACTCTACTTTATGGACTGGCCTATCTGGAGACCAAGTAGCAATCCTGGGACTTCAGTTTCCTAAACTGGAAGGCCAGACGCGTTACACAGGTGATATTCTGGGGGGGAAAACTGCCCTCTTCTTACAACATGCCAGTTTTCGGAATGGCTAGCAGCTAATGTTTTGGGAAGAGAGATAGAAAGCTGCGATGTTGGTCATCTGGACAATTAGGAGATGAGAGAAGAATGCAAATAATGAAAAGATACAAAAGCTGAAGGTTCTAATACAAGATCTGAAGCCTACCGCCTCCCTGGGCAAAGAAAATTGGGTATAAAAAATGTTTCACATCCGTTTAATTAACAGAGAACTAAATCATACAACTACATGGAGGACAACAAAACTTAAAGGGCACCACCAAACTCAGCAACACTCACCAGATAACCATAAGGAAAGGCACTGCAAATGCTTCTGAAGCTATACCATTAAGGACCTTCTGCAGAGCTGTTGGAAACCCTCGTATTGTATGTGGAACAACATCCCACGAATTGTTAAAATTAACGAATGGCCCACATGCTTTAGAGGAGGGGATGCTATTGAAAAAAGCAACATAAAAGAGATGTCACACAGAAAGATATAACAAGGCAACAGGGAATCCCATTCTTATTTGTTTCCATAAGTCAAAGTGCCCTTGTTTATATTAAAATGAATTATTTTAAAACAAAAAAAAGTTACTGGTGCACAAGTAATTAATTACTTTTTAATTCTATTCAGGTATATTTTCTTCTAACTTATATTTCCAAAATGGTTGGTGACAGGATGGTCTGGTGCTTTGTAGGATGAATATGTTCGGAGAGGTTTTGGTGATCTAGAAAACTCATTATGTTGCATGTGGTATGATTAAGTGAATGAATGAAAGATCATCTTAAATAAAGCTGAGGGAAGAAAGATCTTCCTCCCCCCTTACACATCTTTCTTCCCTCAGCTTTATTTATTTCTATGCAGCAGCAGTTCCTTTCTCACTTCCTTTTCACGATCAAATGAGCAGTAAAGAGAGTGCTGACACAGGGCAGTGGTTGGATTGTCTTAACAAGAAGTCAGAAAAGCCAGGGGGCTAATTGCCCTAATTTAATCCTGAAAGGCCAGTGAAGCTTCTTGAGGAAAGCAGCTTCTGCGGCCAATCAGAACCAGACAAAAGCCAAAACATTTTTTAAAAAGCTCTCTTGTGGTTTGGGAGAAAGGGGTGTAATTCAAACACTAAAAGCTACCCGCCTCCTGAACCCAAGTTCTGGCACAGTTAAGTTTCCTGAGTTGAGGCTAAACCTTGGAGGACTGGAAGCCAGGCTGGGAAACCTGAATTTTGACTTCGGGGTATTTGTGTTTGGAATGTTTGGGTGCATGTCCTTTCCCAGCACAGGGGAGGACAAATTAAACTTTTACTCTTCTCCTTCTCGTCCCCTCTCCCCTGAAGGGAGGGAAGGAGAGAGATCAAGCAACCGTGACTTGTTTTATGAAAACCAGACCCACCACTTGAGGCATCCCTACTCGAGTTAAAAAAATCCCTTTAAATTAAAGCAAAATAATAAACTTTATAAATATTAAACCATTATTTACCGTGTCATGCTGAGTCCCAAAGGAATAAAAGCCAATATAAGCCCAATCAACAGCACCACCAGGAAGAAGAAATTAGAGCTTGATGCTCTGACAGACCTCTTTGAAGGTTTACACGTATGCATCAAACTTATCTGGAGCAGAAGTGGGGGGGGGGGTGAGGGAGAAACAGATCTCAACCATTTTATTTTTCCAGTAGGTCGATGTCTATCCTAGCCTAGCCCATCCCCCTCCTCTGGCCCCAAATATTAAGGGCTCAATCCTGCTCCCTCCCTGAAGCTGAGGTCAGAATGTTTTACATTTCAGAAGAAGCCAAATACCATCCACCATCTTGGGTTTGCATCTTCTCAAGAGGAAGTCCCTACAGTTGCTTTTAGACCTTGGCCCCAATCCTATGACTGCATACAGGCCCACTGACTGCAGTGGAGTTTTGCCTGTGCGGAGTATATTGCAGGATCGGGGCCTTAGGTTTTGAATCCTAAAGTCCCAACAAGTCACATAAACCTTTGCAAAATATTAAAATGCCAGCAGGGATTTGCTGCTCAAAAGGAATGAATCTAAACTGGTCTGGTCAGATTTCACAACTTCTGAGACAAAAGGCCCATAGAACTGACACTTCTTAAGCAAAGTCTTGGATTTCCATTTTGTTGATTGAACTGAATATATGCCATCTTGGCAAAATCCTTTCCTTGCTCTGAAGTCTCATTTTGGTAAATAAACCACTGACAAGAAGGTGTAAATTAACTGCCTCACGAAGCAACAGTTTCTTATAAAATGGACAAATTAACTGATGAGCATGACATTTTCTAGATCCTTTCAAAGTTAAATATCTACTTTTTTTTTAAACCCCCCCAAAGAGGACACCATGTTATTTCATTTCTAGTAAGCTGCACCCTTAGTAATCAAAAAAATCAATACTATTTCTATCTTCTGTAAGTACAAAAGCCACAGAGAAGTACACAATTTACTTCCGCTTACCACAAACCTTCATTACCTTTTTTATGTAAAAGACAATAAAATATTTTACAGTTGCTATAGCAGGAAGAAGTGGTGAATAAAAGGCTCCAATCCAGCAGATTGTCTGCCCGTATACCATTTCCAGTACATTTTCAGGAATTTTAAATTTCTGCAGCCCGCACCTCTGAATCGGTTTATAAGAGCAATAGGTAACTAACAACCTAAAAAACAAAACAAAACACTAGTTCTCAAGCAGTGAGACTGAATTGAACTCCACAACCTTTTAAATATATAGTCAGAGTAAAGAGAAATGTAACATTAAAAGCATTAGACAAAACTTGTAACACAATGACGTCTGAAGAAACCGAATTCCATTGGCAGGCAAGTGCTAAATAAAATACCTGCTCAATTGCACAATCTGGTAATTTTATAATTGCGGACTTATTTTAAAATGGAAAAGCTGGTGAGAAAAGTAGAGAAACAGGAGTAACAGGAAAAGGGAACATCTTAAATTGTTCTTCAAAAGCATGCTCAATGGGAGCGAATACTCACTTTCTAGGAAAGTCAACAAACACTGCCACAGCAAAAATTATTATGAAATCAAAAATCATCAGCTTATACATCTCCTGCCCAACTCGAGATTCCCAGCACTGAAAAAAATTACGAGGGAAAACAGGATTAGAAGAACAAACAGCAACTACAGAAATCTGTCAGAAAACACAACTAACTTCAAAATCACTGCCATAATAGTGAACTCCTAGCCATGTTTCCAATGTTTTTTATTATTATTATTATTATTGCCCTATAACCCATAAACATTTTAAAGGACCAAACCTTGGTCCCATTGGTATCAAACGCAATAATGCTGTTGGGTCTGAGCCTTAGCTGGTGTTAATTTTCATAGCTCCAATGAGAGATCTACACCAGCTGAGGATCTGTCCCACTGGCTCCAATGGAATCGCAATGTTGCCCTAAAAGGAAAACAAGCCATACACAGATTTAAGAACTTCACTGATTTACATGGAGCAAGAATATGTAGTGCTAACTGTATCTCTCCCCCAACCCTGCACAGCAACTCAAGTCCTGATTCACAGCCCACAACTAAAGAGGAGGCAGCCGATTGTCAGCTCCCAGTAGATGCAGGAGATATATAGCAAAGAAAACTAATGCCTCTCTTGGAGGACATTAAAAATAAGCATGTCTCAAAGTGAATATCAATTCTGAGTACCTGACACGCAAGCAAAGCATGTACAAAGGTATCTTTATTTGGACGTTGCGACTGATTAAACGCAAAATCTGCTTACTGGGTAGAGTTCGTAATTGTATCCACAGGCCTCACACTTTTTCCTATCACATAGGATTCGATTCCGCAGTGAAAACAAGAGAACACCAATGTTGGCCAGCCGCACAAAGACACACCTGGAGAAATGACAAAACCTCATGCTCTAACCCCTCAGAAAAGTCACAAGTGTAAGAGCCTGATCCAACTGGCAATGGGAGTCTATTAAGTGTAACAGGGTGTTGGATCAGGCCCTTAATACAAAAGCATTTCACACAGCTTTAACTGAAGAATAAGCCAATGAGTTAACATAGGTTTTATTTCAGTTTCAGTAACATTAAGCTTCTTTGACTCTTCCCCACTTTAGATTACAGTATGTCAGTGTTTTGCTTACGTTATGTCCTAGACCACAGTAATTTCAAATGTAGGCTTGGGACAGCCAGTCCTAGGGCTGCCACTCTCTAACTGCTTCATCAACTCCCAGCTCTTTGCGCGCTTATCCTGCAGTATCTTTTGGCACAAAGTACTTAACTTCCACTTTGTGCTGGGCCTTGTCCTGCTCTAGCTCTATTAATGCAAGACAGTAACATAAGTGAAGCTGATGACTGCACACTCTGTTGCTGTCCTGTGGAATAGCTGCTGTACAGAAGGACAGTGTGAACATTTCTCCTGCACTACTGAGAACTGTGCCAAGACTGTATCTTTGTCCCACCACCCATTTATATCAGGGTGAGCCCCCAGAACCAATCCCGCCACAGACCACCCAGCTGGGGGGGGAAGAGGGGAGGTAAGATGAGGAAATGACTACATTGTCCTTACATCCACAGACACAGTCGTGGATTGTTTCCAGAAATGAAAAAATGCAGTCATAGAAGTCCAGCAGCGGCTGCTCTCTGCTATCCTGGGCCCTCCCAAGGAAGCCAGGTTGGCTGCTGTGGGGAGCCACAACATAGCTGCTCCCTGATTTGGGATGTTGCTGCTCGCAGGGCCAGCTTTAGGCACCGCGGGGCCCGATTCGAAGGAGCTGCCGCCGAAGACAGCGGCGAGACTTCAGCAGCAGTTCCTTCGGGACTTTGCGAGGCCCGATTCCGGGGAATCGGCTGAATCGCCCTAAAGCCGGCCCTGGCTGCTTGGGACCATTTTAACCTATGAAAAGAGCACCCATGTACCACCACGATCAGCGCCTTAGAAAAGCTTGTGACGATAATAACAAACACACTTACCGCATAAGTGTTAACCTGATCTCAAAGGCTGGTGAATACTCTTCAAATCTGATTAGATATGAAAAAAACAGAGGCGCAATAAAGTTGGCCAGGGTGATCACCATAGAAGGCAAGTATTGCACGAAGAGATTACCCTCAAACGTCATCTTGCTGCTGACCTACATGGGATGAGAGGTGAGAAGTGTAACACACACAAACTTCTCTGTTCCAGTTCTCTGCTCAGGCTTCCCATTGGCCTCAGCTGTCCAGAACTCTGGCATCATCTTTCACCCTGATCTCTCTTTCTCCACTCACATCTCCTGGGACTACAAATTTGCCTACTGGCACCTCTGTCAATACACAGCATTGCCTTGTCCCCATCCCTTCCCAAATGTGCATCCAAGCCGTCATCCCTGCGTACTTGGAACACTATGACTGCTCCCCCAAGGCCTCCCTAAATCCAAGTACATTCAGAATGCCACTGCCAGCTTTTATACTGATGCATAAAAAGCACAGCTGTGTCTCAGCTCTTTCCCTTCCCCTGCCTTCCCAATCATTCTAGGATCCTGAACTCCTTGGGTGAAATCTTGGCCCTAATGAAGACAAAGGCAAAACTCCTGCCAGGATTTCACCCTTTGTATTTAAAACCTTTCATGGCCTTTTGTCTATATGGGCCCTCTTTCCCGCCTCTTCCGGTTTGTCGAGCACTGGCCTTCTCTCTGTCGTGTCAAAAAAAATCTGGCCACTGTTGGTGCAAGACCCTTTTTCTTCTCTGTGGAGTGCCCACCCCTCGAACAACTTTCCTGTATCTCCCCACATTAGTAACTGTCTCATTTGAAGACATCGCTGTTCTTTCTTGCATATACCTCTTGATTCTGCTCCCCATTTGCTGCCAACTAATCAATGAACTGAAGAGTGCTTGGGGATCCCCTTTGTATGGAAGATGCCATACAAGAGAAAGTTGCATCAGACCAAACCACTCCATTCCTTTACAATTCTTCACCTTATTTGCCAAGCATACTTTGATCATCAGCACACTACCAGGATTTATTCTCATGTCCTGTCTAAGACTTACACTGGAAATAATGTCTTGTGAGTAGATTGTTGCTCTATAGATAGAGTAAAAGCATCCTGACAAAAGTGCAAGAACAAAGATATTTAAAAATAGTCTTAGACAGTAGATGCGCAGCTTTTCTTCTGTTGTCCTGCAAGCTTTTTTTTGCCTTAGTCTTTCTTCCTCCAAGTCCATCTATAAATCAAAGAAAATTCATATTGAAATGTACAGTCCTCTAATACAGAGGGAAATGTGTCCATGTGTCATCAGCACCTGGAACATCTGATTAAGACAAAGAGGTATATCTTGTTCTTGAGGTGCACACATTTGCAGCCTGATCCAAAACATATTGAAGTTTTTCCATTGACTTCAACGGGTTCTGAACAGGTCTATATCCCAATGTAAATCCCCTAACCCAGTGTTTTTCATCCTTTTCAGATTGGCAACCCCTTCTTCAAAGTCAAAAATCTTTGTGACCTTTTTACATTTATTATAAGAGTAAAATATGTACCAATGATAACAAGGATAAGCCTATATAATTTATTTCTGTGTGGGTTTCAAGAGGTTGACAAGAATACTTGACTTTTAAAAGTCAGGCTGTGTGGAGAGTGGGGGAATGAAATTCCTTGCTTTAGATTGCAATAACATTTTCAATGCCTTGTGACCCCGCTTGGGGGTCCGAACCCACTGGATGTGAAACACTCATCTACACCATCTCATCAGATAATTAAATGGTAAGCTCTTTGGGGCAAGGAACTGGGTTTTTAATTTGTTCTATGAAAACCCCTGGCAAACTTTTGGGCACTGCAAAAACAAACATAGTAATAATCTTATCACCGTTAATATCAATGGGAGTTATTCTCATGTACTGACTATAAAAGATAACTCACCCTAACAAGGACATTTTCATTTATACTTAATGTAATATATTAAAACTCAAAGGGAATTTAAGGCAGATAACCTTAGTGAAGTTCACTTTCCATCCCCAGAACAAGTACGGCATTCACACATTATCCCATTATTGCACATCAAGGATGATCTGAAAAGGCCACCTCTAAGGGAGATGTTAATCCAGCCACCAGGCTCATTCAGCATGAGACCCAGGACATGGGAAGCAAGGGAGGGGCTGGTTCTGTTCACACTGTGTGCTCTGCTAGACTGATGGAATAATGGTAACATGCAGAGACACGTGACATTGCACCCTCATATGTTCGAGACTAGAATCAAGACTTTCATTGGAAATTACATCACCATTAGGATGAAGGAAGCTTTGATTTGTGACCTGAGTGGCAGCCATCTTATTTTCTCAACACTGGAATAAAACTAATTGAGGCCCTGGATTTATGGTAACACATTAATCTGGTCTTAAAAGAGACGAAAAAGATGGGTGTTATATTTTGTGATGTACAGACAAACAATAGCTATTGTTTAATGGCATTACACACGCAGTCTCAGTATTCAAAATGGATAAGAAAGAGGAGGAGTAAGGCGATAAGTGGTAGATTTCTCTCCAAAGGTCATTTTACCACACAAATGTCAGCAGCAAATGTGTGTGGGAAGACGGCAGAACAATACTAATTTTAATCAGAAATGCCTGATAGCCCCCAGTTGTCTGTAGAAAACCTCTTCTACTGTTGAGAACCTATTTGGAGGTTTGAATCCTATTTTCTGCACATGTGCATGCGTCACTGAAACACCTGATTGAAAATGGGTTGTTATTTAAAAGCAGCAGTGTCACAGTTGGCAGATAAATTGTAAGGTGAAACTGCTGCTGCTCTTTATTCTGACCAAGCAGCTTCCTACAGTGTTGCTACCTTATAACCCCACAATCAATAGCTTTCCTGTTGGGCTAAGTAGAGACTAGCACAGGAAGAATGACTGGAATGTGAGCAAGAAGACAAGAGAAGCATGGGCTGGATGGGGGAAGGCCCTGAACCTCAGTACTGATCTTGCCAGCGTTGTAACAGACCCCTATGTAGTCCGGAAGAGCATGCAATAGGATGTGGGCTATCTATCTATCTATCTATCTATCTATCTCTCTCTCACACACACACACACACACACACACACACACACACACACACACACACACTGTGTGCATGCTTCTTTAATCTTCCTAGCCCTATCCCAAATATCTGCAAAGTTATATACATATCTTATTAGCCACCCTGAAGTGCAGCAAGGTGAAATAGTATACAAAGGAGAAAAAAAAACCAGTTACTTACTTTTAGTTCATATTTTAAACTATTATGTTTTAGCTGTGAAGCATTCAGGTCTGTAATGCAGAAGTCCCAGCCTGCAAAGATTTTGTTGCAATAACTCTGAAATGGATCTTCCTCACGTACAAAGCTTTGTTTAAATCCTTCCACGGACCTAATAAAACATATTATAGACCCTTGTTCATTCATTAACAGTGTTACCAAAAACTTGAGCAACCACAATTTCTATATTTTTTTCTTTCTGCCCTTTCAAAATCTATATAGCAGAAAGCAAAATCTCTACTAGTTGACACACATTAATCAGCACAAGCATCTGTTACCAATTTTTTCATCCAAGCTCTCTCAGTAAGGCCTAAGATAAGAAAAAAAAAATCAGCTCGAAGTCATTGCAACCCATGAAAACTAAGGTTTTGTGTAGTTCAAAAATGGATTTCAGAGTCCCCTCAACTCTTAGCAACCACATATACTTCCAGAAATACACTGAGACTCCGGTCACATAGTGTCCATGAGGTCTTCTGTTTTGCCAGTTTTCCTCCCTCTCTAACTCACACTACCTCTGCACAAAAACTTATTTCAACTTTATTAAAAATATTAAAAATTCTTAGCTCCCAGTGCATTATATTTAAAAAAATCCTAATAGCTCAAGACTACACAGATAAGGACTTAAGACCTCCATGTAAGATCATAGACCCAGAAGCTAGATTTATTCAAGCCTAGCCAATATTCAGCTTTATTAGTTTACCTGGGTCTGCATTACAGACCTAAAGTTTTTGCTTCAGCCCCCATCAAAGGCTGAATGATCTCCTGGAAAGCAGCCAATAAAATTAATGTTTTATTCCACTTCCTCTGTATCAATAAGTTTTTGGAGGAAGAAAACACCATGAGTTATCAGAAGGGATTTAGCTGATGCTACACCATTTCCATATCAATGGAAGTCCAAGAATAATTCACTGTGTTTCCTATATACTGGGATAGAATGTGAACTGTACAATATCAAGCAGTAAATAGAAGATACCAAAAGTTGTCTTTACCTTTTCACTATCCAGAGAAGACTTAATGAGAGATACACAAGTGTAGTCAGCAAGTATGCAAGTGGTACATTGTATCTAATGTTATTGAAAAGTACCGTATCTATTCTGTAATATCCATAAAACAGACTCGTCATTTCAAGGAAACCCTGTGACAGGATGAAATGCACATAACAATATTAATCACTCAGCTAGTAAACATGGTTTTGCAAAGAGCTTAGTACAATGAAACAAAGATTGCTATATAGGGCCCCAAACAAGCTGCAACAAGTTTGTGGTTCCCAAGGTTTTGCACAGCGTGAACCACGTTTTGTTAGAGAGATTACCTATCTTATGGACCCACTTCCCCTTCCACTCACAATACAGCCCGCTGGGAGCTTCCTGTAAGCCATTATGGCAGAAGTAATATTTTTAAAGCTTCATTCAGTGCAAAATAGCAGTTGGCAATGAGGATGAGTGACTGCAGCATGTGACCAGCCAGGTCTCCCGACCCACCAGCAAGCAGCTGCTTGTTGCATACAAAGATTAAAACTTTATCTCCACTGGTGAATATGCAGCATCATTTTCAAAACAGATGTGAAAAATTACTCTCCTAGCAAAACCCTTTTGTATTTTACATGTGTTAACTTTGGATTTAGAAAAGTAAAACAATTCAATCTAATTACTCACCGTGCCAGACAGCAGATCTATTATGTAAGTATAGAAGTAAACGAGTCCTTTAGTATCACTAATTGTATAAATTGTGCATTGCGGCTCTGCAAAAGGAAGACAGAATAAAAGTCACTGGGAAAGTAGTAATTTTCCACTTTACCTTGAGACCAAGGTAGTTCAGACATAACTTCTACAGGCAAACACTTATCTCCCCTTTAAAACGTTTGACATAAACCAATAGTAGACTATTGTAAGGATGTTTACCTATGCCTTTTGGAGGAAGCAGTTTATCATAGCTACTGTTGAGAACTCCGTATTGAGAAATGATGCTTGGAAGTGTTATAAAACTGAACATCAGAACAAAGATTATAAAATTTAACAGGACCAGGAAACGCAGGAAGGAGAAATAGGACTTGATACCAGTGCCAAACTTCCCTGGGAACAGAAAAGAAAATGTCACCAATCATAATGAAAAAAATCACTGTGAATATGAAACAACATTAAAGGCAAAGGGTCCAGAATCTGATCTCAGTTACACCAGGGGAAATCTGGAGGCATGCCACTGAAGCTAGTATTGTTACTCTAGATTTCCAATGATGTAAATTAAATGAGAATCTGACTCAGTGTCTCTTTTCAACCAGTTTTCATCTGACACATTTCTACTGATCTGTCAGGGAATTTATAAATACTAGTATATATATATATATATATATATATATATATATATTTAAAAGGCTGACTAGAGACGTTACTCTATACCTTTAACTATTAACTGTGTCCACACAACACAGCAACCTGCACAAAAAACAAAAAAAAAAAAAAAAGGGACAAACACAGATTCCCCTTTGAATTTGAATTCAAATCCACGTACATTTAAGGGAATCTAAACTGGTGTCATTTACACATTCTTCTGGGTCAGTCAACATAAAATTACAACAATTTAGACTCTTTTCCATTCAGACTCACACTCACTTACTGAGGTGCCATTTACATTCCCTTACATATCACTTCTGAACATGCTCTTGAGTCTGAGTGAGCATATGGAAATCTAATTTAGACTAATTTACACTCCAGGGAGCTATCCAGAGGTGTAAATAGGGTAGGGGGAACTTTAACTTATCCCAATTACTTGCTTTTCCTAGTACAACCCTAACACCTCTCTCTTCCAGTCCCTTAACATGTAATTTACTCCCTCAAACTCAATGTGCCAAATTTAAAGGTAATGTGTGAGGGAAAGGTGCACAATAAATGACAGTAAGGGGTTGCAAGACTCAGGCAGGATAATTTACACCAAGGGGGCCAGTAGAAGGTGAAAGTTGCACCAGCTTAGACTCATGTAAGGTGCAAAGGTTTGAATTGGCATGGAGTCAAGGCTAAGAAACCTTATCAGGGCAGTGTAGGGACATTTGCACTGATGTCGATTGTGCCATGATGTAGCTATTCTGGAGACTTCAGTCTTCGGGACATACAAACTTATTTTCTGAGCAAAACGCACACATGATCTACATACACTGATCTACATACTAACAATACTGCACACTTAATAGCAGGATAAAACAGAAAATGGAAGTATAAAAGGGGTAATACCCTCAATGTTATGAATGTCATTTCTCCAAAGTTCCAAGTAAGATGACAGCTCCTTGGTTTCATCTAGGAATTTTTTCCATGATTTATTCCTGGTCTGCTTCCACTGATCCCATCCAGATAAATATTTTACATTAGCCTCCTGGATGTCCCTAGTAAAAATATAAATTAAAATAAACTCCTAGTCATAGAGACAGTCTTTTGGGGAGTGGGTGGAGTGTGTATACACACACACACACACACACACACACACCCTAGCACCACAATACAAATAAATAATAGTAATGTACACAGGTCCCACCTAAGCTATATTGGAACAGGTCAGGTTCCAACCAAAGGCTCTGGTACTGTACCCTTCATTTAAAATAAAACAAAAATGGCTAAAAAAAATCTCTCCTGTTCAGCTTCAGAATAATTTGTCTCCCTTACTGTAAACTAAAAATAGAACAATCCAATGACAACTAGTGCCACCTTGTGAGACAGGGCAAATAACTGGAGTAGGAACATTCCAACGGTCCAGCAACCTGACTTCTTAATCTTTCTCATCATTAATACCACTTGAGGCCTGTCTACATATTTTAACCACTTTTAAAACTGGTTAGAGCCACAGTACAGACCCATTATTAGACAATTTAAGGCAGCCTATCCTGTTTTTACTAAACCGGTTTCAAAATGGTTCTGCAAAACCAGGTTAGAACACTTAGGGTACATCTACACTTCAAGCCTGAAGCCTAAATTTCACCCAAATGAGACATACCCATGCTAGCTCTGATTGACTAGGGTGCTAAAAACGGAGTGTAGCCATGGCAGCATGAGGGCTAGCTGCCCTGAGTACATGTCTAGAGTCTTGGACAGGATCATATTCAGCGCAGCTAGTCCCTCCCACTGCCACAGCTACATACTATTTTTAGCACACTAGCTCAGTCAGAGCTAGTGCAAGTATGTCTCCTCAAGCTGGAATTTACACCTCCAGCCTGACGTGTAGACATAACCCTCGTGAGGACTTGGTTTTAAGTGACCGTCATGACCTATCTTAAATCGGAGTCAGTAAAAATGGGTCAGGCCGCTTTATATTGTTTAATAATTGGTATAACTGTGTCTCTAACCAGTCTTAAAAGCAGTTTAGTTGAAACAGTTTTCCTAACACAGACAGTATCAGGGCTGCCATCTGTAGCCTCTCTGTCGAAAAGAGTGCATATTCGTAATTCATCTTCTAGGACTGCATTCACCTCAAAACAATTTTAAATTAACAGTGAAATGAAAGCGCCATGAAGGAGGAATCATTTCCCAGGGTTGCGTAAACAAAGAGAGATTGCCATTTGAAGACAGCAGCTCTCTTCAGGCATTACTGAAAATTTAAAAATATTGGTGCCAGATTTAGTGACCAAGTGAGCTGGTACAGGGGGTTAATAATTCAGAGGGTCAAGTGATCTCTTTCTTACTGTCAGTAAAAGAGAACGTTCTCTCCACCCCAAAGCTATTTTTGCCAAATGAAATATTCCAAAAACATTTATTTTCAATGAGATCAAAATATTTTCACTTTATCATAAATTATATAATAGTCAAAATGAAATACTTCAGTAATTTCCCACAAAAATTTGGACAAGATTGATTTCCACCCAACATTTTGAAGTTGTCAAATCAGCATTTTCCAACAGAAAACTATTCCACTGGACAACTGACCAGCTCTAGTTATATGCTCCAGCCCAGTATCAAAACCAAGTAGTATACACAAGCTATTCTATAACATTTAAACCTTTTTCAGAGACTCAGCTTTTGGCACCATAAGTGAAAATTTGCCGTGGCAGAACAATACCATGGCTAGCAATGGCTGGAGCATTGGGAACTCTGAGCAGCAAGAAAAACATTCTAAATGTAACGGATTGAGATATGATTTTTTAAAAAATATACATTTATATATTCACAACAACTGGCAATGAAGAAACCTAAATACAAAAAGTTAAGGCTTGGCACAAACCCCCCCCACTGAAATTCAAAAGCCTTGTATCCCCTCAACCTATGCTCTCATGGAGCAAAGGCAGCATACAGCATTCACAAGAACGCTATGCAAGAGTAGCAAATAAAGGCTCTGAGCTTCCAAATATATATGCTTGTGAGTGGCTTTGTTCACAAGTAGCCCCACTGAATTACTCACAGGCTCATTTGTAGTATCAGGGTCATAAGAACGGCCATGCTGGGTCAGACCAAAGGTCCATCTAGCCCAGTATCCTGTCTGCCGACAGTGGCCAATGCCAGGTGCCCCAGAGGGAGTGAATTTAACAGGTAATCACCAAGTGATCCATCCCGTTGCCCGTATCTAGCTTCTGGCAAACAGAGGCTAGGGACACCACCCCTGTCCATCCTGGCTAATAGCCATTGATGGTCCTATCCTCCATGAACGTATGTATTTCTTTTTTGAACCCTGTCATAGTCTTGGCCTCAGGGCCGGCTTTAGGCCAATTCCACCAATTCCCCCGAATCGGGCCCCGCGCCCAAGAGGGCCCCGCGCCCAGTGGCAGGGCCGCCGGGGGGGAGGGGAGAAAGAAGTGGCCGAGAATCCCTTCCCTGGCTAGAGGCTCCTTTTTAATTTTTACTCACCCGGTGGCGCTCCGGGTCTTCGGCGGCACTTCGGCAGCGGGCCCTTCACTCGCTCCGGGTCTTCGGCAGCAGGTCCTTCAGTGCCGCCGAAGACCCGGAGCGAGTGAAAGACCCGAAGACTAGGAGCGCCGCCCGGTAAGTACAAGCCCCACGTGTTTTTTTTACGTGGTTTTTTTTTTAGTCATCCCTGCCGGGGCCCCGTCGAAACTGTTCGAATCGGGCCCCGCACTTCCTAAAGCCGGCCCTGCTTGGCCTTTACAACATACTCTGGCACGGAGTTCCACAAGTTGACTGTGCATTGTGTGAAGAAATACTGCCTTTTGTTTGTTTTAAACCTGCTGCCCATTAATTTCATTTGGTGACCTCTAGTTCTTGGGTTATGAGAAAAAGTATATAAGGAAGTGTTATTTACTCCCTCCACACCAGTCATGATTTTATAGACCTCTGTACATGATTTTATAGACCAAAGATAGCAACACACAGTCCCACATGTTCTGTAGTCAGTACAGTTTCCTTGCTCTACGCAGCTGGAAGCTGAATTGGTAGTTTGGCAGGAAACCAAGAGCTGAACCTAACTTGCATTAAATGAATAGACTACAGCTGATCTCATCTCTAACTGTAGCTCCAGCTACTCTCAAAGGACGGCAGCTTGCAGAGACTACAGGCCCCAGCAAGTAGCGTTCCAACAGGCACTCTGGAAAATGACATAGGCCACGTTTGGCCTCCATTTTAGATGGAGATGAGGCTATGCAGTTCTCAACACTATGAAAGTTTGATGTCCAGTTTTTTGGGGCACTTAACAACAGGAACATCACTTATCATTACTGAGCATCCTGGCTTGGCAGCTGTTCTGCCATATCAATCACATGTAACTACAAATTGCACAAGTGCCTAGGGGGAGAACAGGAGGTCTGAACCTCAAAGAATGAGCAATTGAATCAAATGAGCGTATACGATATTATTGTACTATACCTGTCTCTCTTTTTCTTGATTAGTATCACTTAAATCTGTTCTTTATTAATAAACATTCTTAGTTTTAGTATAAATTATCTCAGTGCTGTTACTTTGCTGTATAGTGTGAGTCTTTGGTGACTGTAACAGGCTGCGTGTACACTGTCTCTTTGGAGACAGCAAACTTAATTCTGTGTGTGTCCAGTGAGAGGGACTGACCACCACAGAGAAACATCTCTGGGTAACTCAGGAGCTGGGATGCACTGATTGTTACCTGCGAGGCAAGGTTAAGACTAGCAGAGTCTCGAGGAGTTTGCTGGTGAAATGGACAGATTGATGTGGCTGGCAGCAGACACACACTCTAAGCTCCAGCAAAGCTCACTCTTGCTAAGGCAGAGGGGTAACACTGTGGCTTATGGTTCTGAGAGCCTTGAGAAGAGCATCACACATGCCCTTTTCTCCTTAACCCAGGCTCTCCTGCAGAGGCCTACCTATTCCCTATAGAATTACACTCCACAGGCCAAATACCTGGGAGTCAAGGTGGACCTCTCTGCTCCCTTCTACTTCCTGGGCTGCTCCCCACACTCTGCAGGCCAGCCACCTGAGAGTCATATCTAAACTAGGTCCTGTCTAGGGACTCCTGCAAAAACCTTCCTACTCCCTGTAGCTCTCGCTGGTCTTTGTGAGGATCAGGGATCTATCAGCTGATCCCTGGTCTCTCAGCCTCAGCTGGGAAGCAGCTTATTAATTAGTCACAGATGGGACAAGGGCGCAACTCCCCTTAAATGGCCAGCCATCTGGTGACAGTTCTTTACAAGCACATGACAAAAAAGTGGTCCCTGACCTAAAGAGCTTACAAACTACATAGAAAGACAAGAGACAACGGAGGTGAGGGGACACACAAGAAAACAAGAAATGATTACAAACAGCACGATAAGCAACGTCACCTCCCACCAGCTGCCAAGCTTTTTGTAGGCTTCATCACAGAGTAGAGTTTGAGGAGGGGTTTGAAGGAAGACAATGAGGTGGCTTTGCAGATGTTTATGGAGAGCTCTGTCCACAAGCACAGGGGGCAGCATGTGAGAAAGCACAAAGGGGCTTATTGGACAATGTGATAAAGTGGCAATTGAGACTGATACCGTTGGCAGAGCAGCGGGGAGTGAACATCTCAACAGTGCATAAGAGATGATGGGCAGGATAGATATAAGCCATGAAGGGCCTTAAGAATAGTATTTTTGTGTTTGATGAGATGGAGCAGGGGGAGCCAGACTTAGCAGTAATGATCGTTAACCTGCTCTTTGATTCACCCACCCCCTTCTTTAATTCCCTGCAATTATTCCTCACCTCAGGCCAGAATGAAGTCATTGGGACTTCTCTTGTGAATAACTGCTCACCAGAGTAAGCCAGGAGTTCACAATTAGACCCACAGTGATCTTTGCAAATTTCTATTTGATAGAATGGATTTGAATATACTACATTTTGGCAAAAAAAAAAAAAAAAAAAAAAAAAAGGCTGGACAGCTCCTTTTTGATGCAATATTTGGTATGGTGCAAGAATCTAGGAAGTGGACTTGAGTCTTACACCATTTCAGCTCTCCCTGGCACGTACACTGCACAGATTTAGAAAAAAATAACATTTAAAAAAACAAAACAAAACAGTCTACTGATCCAACCTTAGTCTTCTCTTCTCCGGAATAGTTAATGCATACTCTCTTATTGATCGAACCACAGCCTCATTTTCCACTTCTGTTCTTTCTACAAGATTTCTTTTCTCTGCAGCAGGGGGTCTCGCAAAGCCATGATTGTTTTGTCGTCTATCTTGTGTTCCTCCAGCAGAAGTTCTCCGCCTCAAAATGGACTGATAACTAGGCAATTCTTGCAGAAAGGTAACAGATGGCAATGTATAATTTGCATCAGGAAGGAAGACTTCTGCCAAAAAAAAAAAAAAGAGGAAGCAAATGAACTTAAATGTAAAATATGGTCAAAATACAACTGATGATACCAGGGGTAGGGAATTTGTATGAAACGTACAATAACCCATAGGGAGAAAGAGTACTGCTGCGAATTACAAAAATCCTTTCAGCGTCATGAGGGTGGAAAGGTGTTAAATGGATGCCCTAGACAGTGAAAGTACAGCTGGTGCAAGGAGTTTGAAAAGAGCAAGGATGCTACAAATCATGCTACAGCCCTGCAAAGTCCAGCTCCACAGCAAGATTCAGCAGCATAATTTGGTCCCATCTACACTTCAAGACCAAACTGTATTTTAGCCACATCAGGACCTACTGGTCTGTAGCCTATAGATATAGGCATTTGCTAGGTAAGGCGTAAGTATAAGTTAAGGAAGCAACACAATAAGCCTACAAACCTCATCGCCTGTAAGACAATAGCTTAGCAAAACTAATTGAGGCATAAGGCCCAAAAAGCCATAGCATAAGTAGCTAACCAGGAGTCTCCCTAGACCATAAGATATCACAAGCTAGAATGCTGCAATAAACAAATAGGATTAAATTGTTGACAGGACCACAAGATGCCAGCTGATATCAGCAGATGTCTGACCACAAGAATGACATGGTAACTAACTGACATATACTCTGATAAGATTGAGGTAAAAGGCCTAGTAACGGGAGAAGGGCACCCCAGGGTGAGGAAATACAGATGAGGAAAAGGGGCTGAAACCCCTACTGGGTATGCATTAGGCCAGGGGTCGGCAACCTTTCAGAAGTGGTGTGTCGAGTCTTCATTTATTCACTCTAATTTAAGGTTTCGTGTGCCAGTCATACACTTTAACGTTTTTAGAAGGTCTCTTTCTATAAGTCTATAATATATAACTAAACTATTGTTGTATGTAAAGTAAATAAGGTTTTTAAAATATTTAAGAAGCTTCATTTAAAATTAAATTAAAATGCAGAGCCCCCCGGACCGGTGGCCAGGACCCGGGCAGTGTGAGTGCCACTGAAAATCATCACGTGCCACCTTCGGCACGCGTGCCATAGGTTGCTTACCCCTGCATTAGGCATAGTGGGAGTCAGCATAACACAATATAAAAGATGTATCCTGGCCTGCATGCTGGGGGAGATGCCAGGGTGATGACCACTGGTGGTGGTGGTGATGATGTAAATGATGACTAGTACTTTGGGTTTTTACATTAGGGATGGTCTGCGTAAACAAATGAATTAGATCTCAAACATCTGGACCATTCTGTATTACTTCTATCTACTTTGCTGGATTGGAGTGTTTGTGATTTTGTTAATTGTGCTAATAAAACTATTGCTAATTAAAAAGGCCTTTCCTAAGTGTGAGTGTCTCTTCCATGCACATCAGGCTTCCAACTAATAACTCTGGTTCTGATCTTGAGACAAGACCTTGCCAAACCACCAAATGTTAAATTAGGGATTCTAATCAATCAATCAACCAACAGACCAGGCAACAGTATTGTACTTGACTGCAACATGGTAGCTTTCCATAGGGTAGACAGTGTACCAGATATGGCAATTTCCTGCAATGTCCTTAAAAGCCCTAGTGTATCAATTGCAAAGTTTATATATTGTGGGCCAGGATTGTATGCAACATCTCTAGGGGGCAGATGAGATGCAAAGCTTGGAAGTTCAAAGGACTATATTAAAATGGTACTAGACAAGAGTGGGCTTTTGAAACAATAAATGTGAAGTGGATTTCCTGGGCATATCAAGGGAGAAGTTAATGCAAACTCCCCACCTCTGGTAATGCAAAAACCCAGCCCTTTGAAGCTAAGCCTGAGGAGAGGGTGATTGTCTGCTGATTACCAGCTCCTGGAGGCTGGAGATAACTGGCCTGAGCTCTATACAGAAACAGGCTGATCTGCCCAGTCTGGATTCTGCTGGAGACAGCTATGAATTTGTAAGCCTGGGGAAAACCCAGTTGTGGGTTTTGAAGGATTGACACCTGGGGGAGGGGGAAAGGGTGATCTCCGGTAAGCTTTTTTGCATGCATTTATTGTTGCATTATGTTTTCTCTGTACTGTTTTTTTTCACCTTAAGAATAACGGTGTTTGCTTAGAATGAGCTGTGTGGTAACTTTCAACCGCTAGCTATTAATATGTTCATAGCCACTGGAGAGAAAGGCCACTGCAGACACTGGCTTGTTTAGGCAGTCTGGCTTCCTTGGGATAGGAAACTGTAGGGCAAGGGACCATGTAATCTGGAAATAAACCTGGCAAGAGGAGGAGAGATGCCGGTCTCTGCCCCAGAGAGGTGACAGCTGGGAGCCAGAAACGTTTAAATGGGTGCCACTGGTAGACCAGAGAGGGAATAGAGATGCAATTGCCCTGAACTGTGACTGTCCCCTCTTTCTTGAGGTTAAATTCTGCTCTCAGATTTACACGTGCACCTTTCACGACAAACAGCAGACAATCACGGCTCCTTGAACACTCCCTTTTATTGAGAATTTCCGTAAATATTCTCCATGGCGAAGAGGCACCTCCAGAGTCCTAGTGAAAGAAACAAAGGACCTGGCTCTTCCTTGCCGCCTGCAGTCCTTCACACCAGTACAACACCCAGGGGTGTAAAACACCACCATGCTGATTCATTAGTGGTTGTAGAGCAGTATCGCAGAACCTAGGAGCCCCACTCCTGGCCCAGGGCCCCGCGGTGCTAGGCGCTGTACAAACGCACCCTCCGCTGCACTTGACACCCACTTCCCTCTGCGGTACAGGTGGGAGAAGCCCCAGCCCCACTGTGTTGCCCAGAATAATCCTTCTCCTCCCGCCTGCCCGGCTCGGAGTCTCCCTCTTTTCAAGCTGCTTAAATGAAGAATCCGAAGCGTGAGAGACTGGAGCCGAGAGGCCGCCCGGGGCCAGCGTTAACCGGTCCACGCGTGTCCCAGCCCGGCTCTCACCCTCGCCCGTCAGGCTGAGCGTCCGCCAGGGAGCGCCCGGCCCAAGCTGTTCCCACGGCCAAGCGCAATCCCCGGGCCCTGCGGCGCCGCCCGCCCCAGCCTCTGCCCCGCCAGGCCCCCGCGGCGCGGGTCTCGCAGGCTGCTCCGCAGCCAGCCTGGCGCGCCCGGCTCCGGGCAGGCGACGATCCGAGACCGGTGTCCCCCCGACTCCCCTCCCAGCGCCGCAGCCGGGCACCTGGCTGCAGGGTCCCCCCGCTCGGCCTGGCTCCCCCCGCCAACCCGCTTACCTTCATCGTCGGGGCTGTCGGGCGGCCCCCGGGCCCCCGGCCCCAGGGGCTCGCTCATGCTGGACAGGGGTCAGCCCCTCTGCCCGCCGCCGGAGAAGCAGGAGCCGCGGCCCGGGCCAGGGTTCTAATTTCCGGCCGTCACAGAGCCAATGAGACGCGCGCAGCCGAGTGCATTGTGCAGTCAGTGCGGAGGGACGAGCCCCGTCCCGCTCGCCCCCGCGCCCCTCAGCAGCAGGGCACTTGCCTAGTCTACACGGGCGGCCAGGCCCCCAGCAGGGGCTGCCCCAGCAAGGGCCCCCCTCCACGGGCAAGGCTGGAAAGAGGTACCTGTGCAGCGTAGGGGGCCCCTAGGCAGGAAGAGGAAATAAAGCTAGTCCTAGGCTTGCATTTCCCCCACCCCCCGTGCGCTGGGTCTCTCATTTCTGAGTCTGCACAGACCGAAGGGCGTGCTGCCAATACAGTGTGTCTGTCTGTCTGTACAGACGGAGGGGAGTCCTACCTGTACAACGTGTCTGTCTGTACAGACCATGGGGCGTGCTGCCCGCACAGAGTGTCTCTCTGTACAGCCTGAGAGGCGTCCTGCCCGTACAGTGTGTGTCTGTCTGTACAGCCCAAGGGGCATCCTGCCCATGCAGCGTGTCTGTCTCTACAGCCTGAGGGGCATCCTGCCCATACAGTGTGGGTCTGTCTGTACAGACCGAGGGGCGTCCTGTCCAGGCAGTGTGTGTCTGTCTGTACAGACCAAGAGGTGTGCTACCCATACAGTGTGTGTCTGTCTGTACAGACCGAGGGGTGTGCTACCCATACAGTGTGTGTCTGTCTGTACAGACCGAGGAGCGTGCTCATGCTGCCCAGTGTGTGTCTGTCTGTACAGCCTGAGAGGTGTCCTGCCCCTACAGTCTCTGTCTGTCTGTACAGACTGAGAGGCGCCCTGCCCAATTATGAAATTCAAAACCATGTGAAAAATCAGGCTGGACTGAATTACTTCAGACCCAGAGAAAGTTCACTCTCTCCTGCAGTGCCTTGCCTACTTGGAAGAGGTCACAAGGAAATCCCATAGTCACTGGAGCAGCAAACTGTACCTTTCCCAGCAAATTCCTATTCATTGTACCAAACATAACCTTCCTGTTTAACAGACTAGTATCTGGCACCTTTCCTTATCTTGAGATCTAAGAGTTTTGTTAGGAGTTCAGCTGGAATTGGGGATGGGTGGGAAAACAAAGTTATCTGGGTCAAAACTGAGGCTCTAATATGGATCTTTGGGACTCTTAAGGGAGCTCAGAGTGGAGGTTTTTGAAGGAAGGGAGGCGGATTAGATCTCAGCCCTTATTTCCCTTGTCCCAGAGGTCAGTAATGCCTAAATGGGCAGCATAGCACTGTCTAGTGCTAGTGGAGGAATCTTGCCTGTGTCATGAGATACTCAGCTTCCAGCATTTCATCTCCAGCTCTCTCTCTCTTTTTCTCTTTCCTTCTGAGAATTTGGGTCTCTCTCTGGGTATATTCTCCTCCAAAGAGAAAGCCAGCTCATGCCAGCTCACATAAGGGATAGTTAGGGTGGATAGTGGGCCTTCAGCTCCTAAAACCCATCAGAGCAGGGAGTTAGAAGTCAGCAGAGTGGAGTGACCTGCCAGAAATCCAGGGGAACAACAAAGTGATAGCTGGCCCCAGGTAGCTAGCTCACTAGGGCTGCCAGCTGGACACAGCTGGAATAAACTCACTGACTCAAGCTTTGGAACATGAGAGGCTTTTCTCTGATGAGTTTTTATTAATGATTTTTGTCTTATAGGGAAATAAGGACAGTGTACCTTTAAAAAGGTGGTTTCTGGGACCTACCTAAGGTATTAAAATCCCCAGTAACGGCCAATGAAATTACATCATCCAGAGAACACATTTGTGGGGAAGGCCCAAAAAGCCTCTGGAAGGGGCTTGACCCAGCTGACTTAAGGAATAGGTAAATGTGATTAGAGAATCCTAAGCACTGTAAGGAATTGTTTATTTTGTTACCGTTCATTTAATTTATTATACTGGACAAAATAGCCTGTTTTAAGAAGATTGTTCCTAATAGTGAAGGACACTGACAGAACAAGGAGTAATGGTCTCAAGTTGCAGTGGGAGAGGTTTAAGTTGGATATTAGGAAAAACTTTTTCACTAGGAGGGTGGTGAAGCACTGGAATGTGTTACCTAGGGAGGTGGTGGAATCTCCTTCCTTAGAGGTTTTTAAGAGCAGGCTTGATAAAACCCTGGCTGGGATGATTTAGTTGGGGATTGGTCCTGCTTTTGAGCAGTGGATTGGACTAGATGACCTCCTGAAGTCCCTTTCAACCCCTTTCTATGATTCTATGACCCCTGGACTTGTATAAACAGTACCAGTGCATTAACTTTTAACAGTATAAGGAAAGAAAAAATAATGACTAAACTCTAGTGAACTATCTTGACTTCAGAATTGTTCTAAATTAACCTGGACACTGAAAAGTATTCAGGGATAGCTGCAAACTTTTGTCCTTGAAAACTTTTTTTATGTTTGTATAGCAGTAACAACCCCACAGACTGTATTTTTAAATATTAATCTGATGTAACAACTTCCTTCTTGTTCAGCTGTGCGTTTATAAAGAATGTCTAGTATTTTATAGGCACTAGCAAATGCTTGTGATCACTGTCTCAGTAAGGGTGTACTGTACCTGATCTATTTATGCTTTCATGACTGCAAAGAAGCAGATAGTATAAACATTAAACTTAGAATAGGCCAAACAGATTTTTTAACAAAGAGCAGAAAAAAAATTCATTCTGCAGTAGCACAACCTAACAAATACAAAGGCCTAGATCCTTTGACTGTCAGTGTGGACTGTCTGTGCACCCAGACAGAACCCCATTGAAGTCAGTGTTTTCAGTGTATTGATCTTAGGTTTTGTAAAACTTATTCTTGCAAACCCTAAATTCTAGGTCAAATTTTATCAAACAATGAGTCCTTAATTCTACAATTTACTCTAACCAGGTGGACCCTTTAAAGTATTCTCCTGCAGAGTTACAATGGAAACAGTGCAGCATTGGGTTTAAATAAAAGTATCTGTCTGTGAAACTGAGTGAAAACTTTATAAAACAGAAGTGAGACAGTTTTTCTGTCTCAGTTGATGGAAAGGTACAAGGAAACAAACCTTGAAAATAATATTTGATCTTTTAGCTTTAATGTAAACTAGAGTTGGTAGCAGAGGTAAAGAAATGTTTATATTATGTTTGACCTGAAAGTTTTCCTTTAATCCTGTGCTCAGCTTTGCACAGAGGACTTATTTTCTGGAATACTTCATAATTAGATTTACGAAAGTTACCTGGAAGAGGAAAAGAAAAATATATTAATTTAAAGTAAAATGAAACTTGTGCTAAATCCCGCCATATCATTTGTGAAAGAGATTCTAGTCAGAGACTTTCTAATTGTACTGACTGCATTCTAATAGCTAAACACATCTTTCTGATTGATTCTCTGTAGCAGACATGAGTGAGTCACCACTGGGTAATGCTATAGGCTTTCAGGATGATGAGGTGGTAATGAATCACAGATGGAAGGAGAAACTTCATAAATCTTTCACTTGTGATTGGTTACCTCAGCAATACCAAATATACATTTTCAAAATGCTTTATGAACACTAACTAATCTTCAAGCTACTCTATGAAGTAGATAAGGCAATCAGTTTTCCCCATGTCTAAAATGTGGATAACAGATAGAGATGTTGACTCAGCTAGGTGAAAAAGTATGTGAATATCCTAGTGTAGTCAAAGCACGTTGTAGCGTTAACACATTACCTGGTTGAGAGAAACGTGTTAATGCCTCTGCACTGGGGAAAAGTGTGTATTTTAAGTGGCCCACGGCCACATAATAAATGACTGTCAGAGCTGAGCTTCTGACTATATTTCGCAAGGGGTAGTTTTCTTCCTCCTTTTGGAGCTTTTTAAAGTGCATTGCACAAGTATGTGTTTTCACAGATGAAACTTATGGATGGAAACAACTCTTTAGGTCTGTAACTACAACAGCATGGCTCTTTAGCCCCCTCTTGTGGTAGGGCAGTAGACTTCTGAGAATCTGCCTGGTGGCTCTGAGCTAACAAAGCTGTATTGCAGCTTAAGTGAGACTCCTGCATTGAGATCCTGGGTTTGATTCCTGCTGTTGACAGCACATCACCTTTCAGATGTTGGACTGTGGATAATCTCCAATCCATTTCAGGAGGTTTGAAATCACATAAAATGAAGCTTCTTATTGGTATCGTTGAAAAAATGATTTCACTGCTATTGCCCAGCTCTAGTCCTAACTCCACAGTACACTAGAGAGGCTACTTGTGCCACAGTTGCCTAATAATTCATTTTTACTGTGGTAGAGGCTAGGAACAATCCATTGTGCTATGCATTGAGCAAACATGGAATAAGAGATGGTACCCGCTTTGAAAAGCCTACAGTCTAAATAATGATTCTTCCAATGACATCCTTATCATAAAGAATTTCTTTCTATAAGTGTTACTTTTCTTAGCACTAAGAACAATTTCCTGAATGGAAGAAACAGTGCAACTGCTAATTAAAAACACCATCCTTCTGAACTTCCCAGAAAATCATAACTTTCCACATGACACAAAATGATCAGGTTAATGCCCCTCTAAAATCATTCTTTAAATTATAGAGTTGGTTGAAAAGGAACACATTTTAGTGGAAATTTGTCCTTTTTTATTGGAACTCCTAGAAATTTTAAATGTTTTGTCCAGCTTTATACAATTATCACAGCAGCCTTCTGCCAGGTGGGAAGCCAGGCATCTAAAATCACTTTAAATGATACTCCATGGATTCATAGCCTCCAAAAGCATAGGTGGTCTCGCTTTTTCCACATTATTGGTACGACACACTTCTCTCCAATGGCTCAAGTAAGAGGAGTTTGAATGACTGCTGACCACAGACTCTCCTGTTGCAGTGTGCTTTGTCATCACAGGGCTGAATCTCCATCCAGCAGCAGCCACCAAATTTCAAGGGACATTCTTTCTCTGGTGGTTCTTTCACAATACAACATTTAAAAAAAAACATCAAATTCTTTCAAGTGAACTTCTCAACATAGGTCAGTCCTTCACCCTTTTTTCATTCAGTCCCGCTACTCCCTTGCTTTAGCGTGTAGTTTGGTCAGCGTGACAGCAGTTCCTAATTTGGTGGTACAACATAGCTACAGGCTAGTGCTTTACAGTCATGCCAAGAATGTGGCCTTAAAAAAGGTGTATTTTTATGGCATAACTCTAAAATTTCATTCAGAAACAGTACATTTAATAAGGGCATCTAATGCAACATAAACACACCTTAACCATCTCAGAAGCTTGTAAAAGCATCAACAGGTTGGTAACCAGCCAAAATAAGCCTCTGCCATCAGAATAACAAAGCTTCAGTAGCCCTTTAGAACTGCATGTCACAGAGTTTATCATGTATGTCAGGCAACCCTGTACTGACTATTCAAGGTTGCTGGTTACTCTTTCATCCAAATATTTATAGAAGTCACCATTTTCCAGTTGAGCAAAGAGCTTAGCTCTTCCTTAGACTTTCAATAGGTACTTGTAAAAATTCTCCCTGTCCTCTGCATGTTAAAAGGGCACCTCATGCCATGCTCACATAAAGGGCTAATGGTGAGGATAATATACATAATTAATAATAGCATGTTTAAGAACAGAGACGGTGTCGTCTAGTGGATAGGACACTGAACAGGGCTCAGGGAACCTGGGTTCTACTCCTAGCTCTGTTTCTGACTTTGGACAAGTTGTTTCTCTACCTTTTGCCTTTTTGTCTATTTTGACTATAAGCTCTTTGGGGGCAGGGTCTGTTTCACTATGTGTGTGTACAGTCCTAGCTCACTGCAGCCCTGATCTCAGCTGAGCCTCTAGCACTGCCATTATACAAATAATATGAAGAACAGAACCAGCACTAAATTCTACAGGTAGGAGCCATTATTCCAAAGTAACTTTGCTGTCTGTATCTGAGTAAGCTAGAGCCTTGCAGTCAAATGTTATTGGATCATTCATTTCAAGTAAAATATGTATTTTATTCTAATTCTGTATTGAATGCTTTCAGACTCATTAATGTTCACATTTATTCATATTAACAAACAGAATTGAATCAAATACAAGTAGCTGATGCCTCATAAAAGGTGTGTATTAAATAAACTGACCTGTAATTTTAATCTGTTTAGAAACATAACATTTTCAAATCCTTGGCAGCTTAGATGAAAAGTTTTTGATTTTAATAATATTTTTAAAAAACAACTAAAGAAGACACCTCTCAACCTACTTTGCCCCACTTCTCAGAGTTTACATTTGTGGATTTGAGTCTTAAAGGAAGAAAGGGGAAAATTTGCCCTCATTGTCTTGTTTAGCTCAGCCATCCAAATGACTACCCTGTTATAATACATTTGTATATGGCAGAAGGCAGGATTTATTAAATTGACTCTTTTGGGTCCTAATCTTACTCTAGGGTTACCAACTTTCTAATTGCACCCCTGCCCCACCCCTTCTCTGAGGCCCCGCCCCCTGCCCACTCCATTCCCCATCTCTCTCACTTGCTTATTTTCACAAGCTGGTGCAGGGGGTTGGGATGCGGGAGAGGGTGAGGGCTTCAGCACAGGCCAGGGATGAGGGATTTGGGGTTCAGGAGGGGGCTCAGGGTTGCAGGTTGGGGTGCAGGAGGGGTTTCGGGGTGCCAGATCTGGGCGACGCTCACCTCGGGTGGCTCCTCACAAGTGGCGACATGTCCCTTAGCTCCTAGGTGGAGGCGTGACCAGGCGGCTCTGTGCGCTGCCTCCACCCACAGGCGCTGCCCCCGCAGCTCCATTGGCTGTGGTTCCGAGCCAATGGGAGCTGCAGAGCCAGAACTCGGGGCAGGGTGGGGGTAGTGCATGGAGCCCCCCTGGCCGTTCCTTCATCTAGGAGCAGCAGGGACATGTTGCTGCTTCCAGGGAGCCATGCAAAGCCAGGTAGGGAGCCTGTCAGCCCCATGCCAACTGGATTTTTAATGACCTGGTCAGCAGTGCTGGCTGGAGCCTGCAGGGTTCCTTTTCGACCTGGCGTTCTGGTCAAAAACTGGACACCTGGCAACCCTAAGACTCACTCCCATTTAAGTCAGTGGCAATGCTCCTGTTGATGTCAGTGGGTGAGGAATGGTGGATAGAACACATTCATGAGCAGGCAGAACTTGAATGAAGAGACAATTCAATCTGTTTGGATTATAATTTTTTAAAGGCAATAACTAAGTCTGCACTTTTTTGTAAAGCCCTTAGGACTTGCGTGACCTATTTTTGTGCCTGTCGTGCTATCTTTTTGCTATGCGTACAGGAATGTTTTTCAGAACTTCTGAGTTCTTTTCCTAATTCTGATCCAGACTCGCTGTATGATCTTATGCACATACAATGTTCAGTAAAGTTATGCAAGTGTGTAAGTCTCTGCAGTTTAGTAATGAGTTAGTGGCATTCTTAAGAGATATTTCAAAGGAAGAGAGAAAATAAGTCATAGCAGGGGGAGAATTGTACTATGATCCCCAACCTGCAGTGAGCTTCTTTCAGGCACAGCTGTATCCCTGCAGCATGGAGCCTCTGTTTAGCTAAACTTGATCAGTTTTTTAGTTGAATACTATGGAAAGCACCCTGGGAACAGGCACCTAACAGAAGCACTTTTTTGTATAATGTTATACATCAAAATATATGAATATATTTCAGAAGTCTCCATGAAATACATAACATACTTGGCATCAAGCATTGGCCCTTCAGCTACAGAATCAGCCAGCAAACCTTCAGACGGTAAGAAAAGAGAACCCCACCACTGCAGAAAACAAAATACAGCCAAGATAAACCCCAGCACCAGGCATTCCAAAGTGGGCCCAGCACCAAGACTGAGAGGCCTGGTCTTCAGGATAAAGGGTGTGTTTGAACATGTGTTAAGTACTGTACTTAACACCCCTGTCTGCATAGTGGCTGGGAGGTGCTTCCCAGCACCTAGACAGACAGGCCCTGGCGCCATAGCAGCTGTGTGTGGCCATGGCCACATTGGCAGCGGTTATGTCTAGCCCAGGAGTGGGCAAACTACAGCCCGGGGGCCGTATCCGGCCCTCCAGACATTTTAATCTGGCCCTTGAGCTCCGGCCGGGGAGTGGGGTCTGGGGCTTGCCCCACTCCGCACAGCTCCCAGAAGCAGCAGCATGTCCCCCCTCTGGCTCCTACGCATAGGGGCAGATAAGGGGCTCCACACGCTGCCCCCACCCCAAGCGCCATCCCCGCAGCTCCCATTGGCCAGGAACCACAGCCAATGAGACCTGCAGGGGCAGCACCTGCAGACAGGGCAGCGCTCAGAGCTGAGGAAGGACATGCCGCTGCTTCTGGGAGCTGCTTGAGGTAAGTGCTGCCTGGAGCCTGCACCCCTGACCCCCTCCTCCACCCCAACCCCCTGCCCCAGCCCTGATCCCCCTCCTGCCCTCCAAACCCCTTGGTCCCAGTCTGAAGCACCCTCCTGCACCCCCAACCCCTCATCCCCTGCCCCACCATAGAGCCCGCACCCCCAGCCAGAGCCTGCACCACTTCCTGCACCCCAACCTCCTGCCCCAGCCCTGATCCCCCTCTGAACACCTCAGTCCCAGTCCGAAGCACCCTCCTGCACCCCCAACCCCTCATCTCCAGCCCCACCCTAGAGCCCGCACCCCAGCCCCCAATTTTGTGAGCATTCATGGCCCGCCGCACAATTTTCATACCCAGACGTGCCGTCGGGCCAAAAAGTTTGCTCACCCCTGGTCTAGCCCCAGACTACAAACCCGCCCGCTGCCCTGCCAGGGTACCACTCAGCACGTGGGTGCACCTACACGTTAAAACAGCAACAGCCCCGTCTACACTAGGCTTCCAGCCCGTGTTAGAATTCCCCCGTCCCCCATCTAAGCTGGGTTTTGGGTGGTTACTGATCGCGCCCTAACCCTGTGCCGAGCAGCTCCGCGGGAAGGCTGAGCGCCTCTCCCTCGGCGAGAAGCGCAACTCCCCGCGGCAGGAGCCAGGGGGCCCGGCTGCAGAGCGCAGCCACCCACCCGAGCAAAGCGCCCGCCTCGGACGTCCCGAGCAAAGCGCCCGCCTGGTAGCCACGGAGCGATTCGCCCCCTCCCCGCCCCCGGGAGGTGCGAGCGGCCAGCAAGTCCTGCTGGATTTCCGGGAGTAGCGGCTCTGCAAGTGCGTGAGAAGCGCGCGCTCCGCTCTGCCCAGCCAGCCGGGGGGCTCGGATCACCGCTGTGACTGGGCCGGCGGCGGCTCCATCCCTCCCTCTGCCCGGTGCAGGCGGGAGAGCGGATCCCAGCCCACCTCCTGGGTAAGTTACAGAAGCTTCTCTCTGCCTCTCTCCAACGCTCTCTTCCCCCAACGCCCCTCAGCTTAGTCCGGGGGGGGGGGGCAATCTGGTATTAACTGTATGGCGGTTGCATCCCCTCTGGGGATAGGTGGTGGCAGCAGAGTTGGCTCTGACCTTACTGTGTCGGGGAAGGAGACCCGCTCTAGAACGCTGGGGTGACAGCTCTGTCCAAGCTGTTAACTTTAGACTGTGTCATTCCAGTTCGTGCCACACCAAGGCAACCATCTAAACGCTGCTTTGCTAACCTTTGGACCTATTGACCCATGAGGAAGCGAAAGGAATAAATTGGGCTAATGGGGAAAGTTCGGACCATCAGTGATAAGGAAATGTTATTGAAGAAGGGCAGGTTTATAGCGTTGTTGCCAACAACAATCAGTAAAGTTTACCAGGCTCTCAAGATCATGTAGGGATCTGAGCGCTATCTTGTTGTGGAAAGGTGATTTCCATTGCTATTTTCAGTGGTTTAGAAGTTCATTCTATTTTACACTCTCTCTCCCTCTCTATATGTCTAGAGAGGGAGGGAGAGCAGAAATTTAGAGGTCAATGTACACCAGGATATTTTACAAGTCAAATAATATGGAGTAGTACTGAGCTTCATATGAAAATGTACGTGCTATAAAGTTCATTCTCTAGTTCACAGAAAGATGTAAACACATGCAAAATATAATTTAAAAAAATTGGATTAAGGCCTCCATGAAACAGGTAGGACAGATTATCTGAACTCTGTTAAATTTAAAAAGCTTCTAAACCTTGCTATTAACTTAGATGGACCAAAAAAACCTCTGTATCGTATACGCTCAGTGAAATGTTCTGCCTCTTTTAGACTAGGAGCTAACATGGAAATGTAGATCTGTGCTGGTGCTGTGTGCTGTTGGTAGCCTGTGCTATACAGGAGGTCAGACTAGATCAGGGGTTCTCAAACTTCATTCCACTGCAACCCCCTTCTGACAACAAAAATTACTACATGACTCCGGGAAGGGGGACTGAAGCCTGATCCCCATTGCCATGAGCGGGAGGGCGAAAGCTGAAGCCCGAGCCCCACTGCCTGGGGCGGAGGGCAAAGCCAGGAGGGGGGCCAAAGCCAGAGCTTGAAGGCTTCAGCCCTGGGTGGGGGGCAAAAGCCAAAGACTGAAGCCCTGGGCGGCGGGGCTTGGACTTTGGTTTCAGCCCCAGCTCCAGCAAGTCTAACACCAGCCTCAGTGACCCTATTAAAACGGGATCACGGCCCATTTTGGGGTCCTGACCCACAGTTTAAGAACTACTGGACTAGATGATCATCAGGTGATCCCTTCTGGCCTTAAACTCTACGATTCTATTAACAACATGAAAGGTCTCCAGGGCAATGACACCACTGAGGTTTGATCCTGCTTGTATTGGAGTCAGTGGCAAGACTTCAATTGGCGCAGGATTGGGTCCTTGCTGAATAAGCTGCAGCAATTTTCCTCCCCACTGTAGATATTAACCCCTTGCTGTGCATTCAGTTTAAAATAGTCGCTCCTTGCTAGTGGATGTTGTAAAGGACAAGCCTGTAACAGGGTTAAAAAAAAGAACTCGATAAATTCATGAAGGATATGTCCATCAATGGCTATTAGCCAGGATGGGCAGGGATGGTGTCCCTGGCCTCTGTTTGCCAGAAGCTGGGAATGGGCGACGGGATGGATCGCTTGAGGATTATTTGTTCTGTTCATTCCCTCTGGGGCACCTGGCATTCAGCACTGTTGGAAGACAGGATACTGGGCTAGATGGACCTTTGGTCTGACCCAGTATGTTCTTATGTTCTTAAGGGACAGAGTCTGATACCCTTACTGCGATATAGTAGCAGTCAACTTCAGTTAGTTCCCCTGATTTCAGTGGGACTACTTGTAGAGTGAGGTACCATTCAATGGATACAGAAATCTAGCCCCTAGTTACAGGTTAATATAGAGCAGTGTTTCTCATCCGGTGGGTTGCAACCTCCCCCCAGGAGGTCAGAAGGCATTGAGTTTTATTACAGTAGATAGCAAAGAATATCTTGCTCTTACACACTCTTTACCCTTCAAGGTCAGGTACTCTCTATCAGCCTCACACACATATAAAAATTAGGTAGGCTTCTGATTATCACTGATACCTTTTAAAAAAAATATTTGTTACTCTTGCTTTAATAGTAACTATAAGGGGATTGTGCAATTTGTTGACTTTGAATAAGGGGTCGCCAACCAGAGAAGGCTGAGAAACACATAAGCAGAGGATCAAATAAAAACACTCAGACTTTGGTGCGAACGCTTGGCTGCTTTAGTCTGAGAGACCTTGATTCACTGGAATAGCACCTGTTCATTTGCCAAAGTTGGTTAGCCACTGCAGCCCTGTAGTTTGGCAATGACATTTGTTACTGCAATGGGAACATCCTATACAGTGCAGTCTGACTTAATTTGTATAGAAATTTATCCTCTGCCCAGAAAGGGATTGTTAATCAAATTACCCTTGGTAGTATGATATTACAGTTACTGTATTGGATCTACAGAGCTAAAAGCACAAGCAGTTCCACCTTGAGCTATGTAGCTAAGTCTTTCTAGCTGGGGCTGTAACAGATTTGTATCCTCTCTGGACTGGGTACAGAGGGGGATGGGTAATGCACTCACCAATGTGTTACACTGTATTTTCAGTACTCACGGCTTGTTTTAAAAAGCAATTACATTTTGTTGTCCGAGAACTGGATACAAGGAAGTGGACAGAAATAGCTATGACAAGTGGATAGTTTTTCTGTTACAAAACATAGTTTTCTATGTACTGAAATCACTTCTGAACTCATTCATTACAACATATTGGTGTGTGTGTGTGTGTGTTTCCCCACTTGAGTCTGATGTTTTAATTTTGAAAATAAATGAACTCCCAGAGGTAGCCACACAAATAGTAGTGAGGTTACATCATTCTAAAAAGGAAGTTGGGAAAGGTATCTTTTGAAGCTTGAAGACAGTAAATGTCTTTACCATTCTTATAAAATTATAACTTCTTTAATTTACATCGGTCTTTTCAATTGGACTAGTTGATGAGGCTCTTGAAACTGATACATCTCATTAAATTATAATCTGAAACTGGCAACAAAATTGGTTAGGCTTACCTTACCAGTGCAGAATAAAGAAGCTGATGCAAAACAAAAGGAACCAGTCTATTAAAATTAAACATACAATAGTTAAGACTTTTTACTATATTATTGTACTATGATGTGTCTTTCCGTGTAGAGTTATAATTCCAAACTTTCATTTTCTTTTGTCCAAACCCAGTTTCTTCTAACAGTATTCTGTTGACTGTAGCAGTCAGTGCTGGTTAGTGTAAAGTAGGAATTGCAAGATCGAGTCTGCATTTAAAAATAAATAGTAGTTCTGTTCTGCTTCATAGAATGCATCAGTGCATAGTTTGGAATGGACTCTTACTTACATGTGATCCTAGATATAACTGTGATGGGTGCCTTGGAAATATACATAGCTGGTTTGATCTAATTATGGGCTGGATAAAGACTTTCGAGTTCTGTAAGTAGGGGCACAGCACAAGATTCAACTGATCTTCCTTCTGATTCTTTAGCAGAAATCTCTCCCCTCGCAGGATTCACAATTTCTTACTCATACAAATCTTTCTTTTTCTTTCTGATGCATCACCCTACCTTTCAGTTTGGCTATTTCTAATGTTAATAGATCAAACATTTTAGGACCCCTTTTTCCCAGTCAGAGGAAGTTTGCACAGAATGGTGTAGCCTTTTATTTTATTTAAACTGAATTCTGTAATGTGGTGTTACACCACTGTGGGTTTGGCTCTGGCAACTACAGTTTCAAGCTTAACAGAGTGAAAGTCACCTCTGCTACTTTCTTTAGAGTGAGTTTCTAGGAGCACACAAAGACCAAGGGTAGTGACCACACATACATTCACCAGTACAAAGTCTAGTCTATTTTACAAGTTTTAATAAAGTTACAATGAAAGTTATAATTAACCAAGCATATAGAAATTCTATACAGACCTATGCGCAAGTTGCAAATATCATTATACTCCCATCCTTAACAATACTGTTAGAGTCTGATGGGTCTCCCATGGCTTGATCATCAGTAGTGGGAGGGTTCCTGTTGAAGTCTCCCATAGGGAGCACAATTTTCCTGTTCTGGGCTTCCCCTTTTTATAATATGATTCTGTCTATACCAGGGGTCTCAAACTCAAATGACCATGAGGGCCACATGAGGACTAGTATATTGGCCCAAGGGCCGCATTTACTGACACCTCCCCCTGCAGCCCTTGGCCCCGCTCCCACTCCACCCCTTCGATGAGGCCCTGCCCCTGCCCCACCTCTTCCTTGCCCCCATTCCAACCCCTTCCCCGAAATCCCCACCCCAACTCCACCCCCTCCCTGCCCCCAGGGAGTGCAGGAGGGGTGTGGGGTGTGGTGGAGGCTCAGGGCAGGGAGTTGGAGTGTGGGGTGCAGGAGGGGTGAGGGGTGCGGCAGGGGGTCAGGGCAGGGGGTTGGGGTGCAGGGTGCAGCAGGGGACTCAGGGCAGGGGGTCGGGGTGCAGGAGGGGTGTGGGGTGCAGCAGGAGGTTCAGAGCAGGGGTCGGGGTGCAGGAGGGGTGCGACAAGGGGCTCAGGGCAGGGGGCTCGGCTGCAGGATGGGTTCGGGGGGCGGGCTCTGGCCCGACGCGCACCGGGGGCAGGGCAGGCTCCCTGCCTGCCTGCCCTGCCCCCACAACGCTCCAGGAAGCAGCTGGAACCTGAGGAAGGAGGAGCACAGGGGTGTGTGTGGCTGTTGCTTCAGGCACCGCCCCCAGCAGCTCCCATTGGCCGGGAATGGGGAACCGCGGCCAATGGGAGCTGCTGGGGGGGGTGCCTGAAGCAACAGCCACACGCACCCCTGCACCCCTCCTTCCCAAGGTTCTGGCCGCTTCCCAGTGCGCGTTGGGCCGGAGCCACTCTAGGTAAATGCTGGGGGAGGGTGGGGGGCCACGAGGAGCTCACGGGCCGCAGAAAATAACCCCACAGGCCATGTGTTTGAGACCCCTGGTCTATACCTACATTCTGCGCATGTCCATAAAAGTGTCAACCCTTTTTTCTCTTATTGGTCTGTGTCCCCTAGAAACTTAAGGGATCCCAATTTTCTATAGGTTGTGTAAGTTCCCTTTGTTCTCACTAGCATCAACACACGGCCGGAGCGCTGGGGGGAATGCGGCAAGCCCGCCATGGCCGCCGCTCTCCCCGGCGGCCAGAGCGCCAGCAGGAGGGCGGAGAGCCCGCTGCGGCTCTCCGCTCTCCCCGGCGGCCAGAGCGCTGGGAGCAGGGCAGAGAGCCCGGCTGGGGCTCTCCGCTCTCCCCGGCGGCCAGAGCGCTGGGGGGAGGGTGGAGAGCCCCCGGCGGCCAGAGCGCCGGGAGGAGGGCGGAGAGCCCTGCCGGGACTCTCTGCTCTCTCCGGCGGCCAGAACGCCGGGGGAGGGCGGTGAGCCCAGCCGGGGCCCCGCTCTCCCTGACCGGCCGGAGCGCCAGGGGGAAGGCGGCGAGCCCGGCCGGAGCGCCACGGGAGGGCGGCGAGCCCCGCCAGAGTGCCGGGGGGAGGGTGGCGAGCCCGGCCGGGGCCCCGCTCTCCCCAACCGGCCGGAGCGCCAGGAGGAGGGCGACGAGCCTGGCCGGGGTCCCGCTCTCCCCGACTGGCCGGAGCGCCGGAGGGAGGGCGGCGAGCCCGGCCGGGGCCCCGCTCTCCTGCCGACCGTCTGGAGCGCTGGGGGGAGGGCGGCGAGCCCGCTGTGGCTCTGCTCTCCCTGGCGGCGGGAACACTTCAAGACTTACTGCAAGAACCTCAAAATTGGGTCATGTCATGCTACTATCATGCTGCATTGGGTTCTAGCCTGGTGAGTTGGAATAGATCATATGGTATGTATTTGATTAGCTGGGCCTGTCTCATGTCATGTGACCAAGGAATCAGGCCATCTCAGTAGGAGCCCTTGCTAACTGATTGCTCAGAGAGGTTGTGTTGTGGTTGAGCTGTGATCCACTGGCCTTCTGTAATTGCCCCAGTTCAGGCCTGATGATGCAAGGTGCAGCACCTTTGGGCTATTGGGTCCTTTCCAGAGAGCACCCCACTCTGCAAACCTCATTTGAATCAAATTTGGAAAATGTCCACATATCTGGAGTGGCTGAAGTATGAGTTTACGACAGTGCCTTAAAAACATGCATATGTGCACACATCCTTGTGGAATGGCAAGGAAAGGACCATCTGCTCTGTTGCTACTCTACATTTTCAAATTCAGTATTACAATGATAGTTAACTCAACAGTCCCAAAACAATGAGGGAAACAACATTAGTGCATGAGATAGGACATGAGAGAGTTATAAACTCTATGCTGCACCTCCTCCAGGATTATCTTCTCAGACCATGTGTGTGGTAGGTGAAGTCTGGGTAGGCATGGCAAGAAGTGGAAATAGTGGTACAGTGTCTGAATCTTGCTTACTGTGCTTATGAAAACATAGCCATTTGCACTGTGCTTGATCTACGAAGATTGGCAGGGTGGGAGAGAAAAATGTGGCCATTGTATATCAGTCAGCTGGCTGCACTGACTTGCTCCTGCCAATCTGGAAACATGTTAAGTCAAAAATTAAAGCATCAAGGAAGCAAGAGACAGATTAAAAAAGAGAAATCTATTTCTAGAGGAATCTCTAGTTTCTAGACAACTGAAAATGACTTCAAAATGTAAGTTTAGCCGTAAGAATTATAAATGTGTAGAGGCTTTACTTTTGGGGATGGGGAGTCTACATGTGTGGGGGGGGGGCGGAAAAGGGGAAGAATATTGTGGTCTTCATAAAATTTAGTAAATGATTTGTGTATGTTGCTTATATCCACTCCTATTCAACAAATAATTCTAAAGAACCTGTTTTAGTCCCGTAGAAGTCAGTAGGACTTAATCATATGCTTAAGGTTAATCCCATTTAAGTGCTTTTCTGAATAAGGCTTGGCTGCTGAACTGTGCTGAAATCCGGACTCACTTTCCCTCTCATGACACTTATCTCTCACTTATCACAATCAAATTGATTGCCACTAAAACTAGCTGTCCTTCATTGTGAAGTCACTGGATCTTTCATAACATACACAATGCAGGCTCTTTCTATCTTGAAACAAGAGTCCAGTGTAACAGTGAAAATGACGTCAAGGTCTCAGATACACCCGACAGCTTAAATAAAACTAGATCCTGATAGAAAGTCAAGTCACAGCATTTGTTGCTATGGACCTAGTCCTGCACCTATTTACATAATTGATAAAGTTCCCACAGACATCCGTGGTCCGTGAATCAGCTTTTTTTCATGGTTATCTTGCATAACCTTCAGCTTAAGTGCTCACCAGAGTCTGGCTGCCTCTTAGAGTTTTATCTCACGGGGTCTGACTGGCTTTGTCACTAGTTATTTTGCTTCAGAGAGAGACACTTCATTAGATACCACTGCATTGGATCAAATAGGACTTGCCTGATCTGGTGAGTCAGCAGAAGAGCAGTGTAGAATCCTAGAACCTGATACCCTGTCACAATATTAATCTCTTTTAATATCAATTTCAGACTGAGAAACTAATTAAAATGTGCTAGACGTGAGAGATCTTTCCATATGGAACTGGGCAGAGTATATTACACAGAAAAGGAATCCATAATATAAAAACTCAGAGGGTGACAATAAAGAACGAATCAGCCGGGCCTTATGTAAACTAACGGCTACTTGTGGGAAAGAGTGTAGTTTAATCTGCTATATCAAATATTAGTGGTTCTTGGATGACTGACATTGCTTTTGTTCTTGGTTATTAAGTAAAATATACTGTAGTAGTTCCTTATAGTTCATACTACTATTGTTGGCTTTAAAAAAAAGATCTTCAAGTTAACTTCTAGATTGGCTTCTTTTTTTAACTTCAGGATTTGCATAACTACAATCAGACACTTTATTTGTATACCGACACTGCTAGGAGTACAATGGCAGCATTTGGTCATGCTTTAACTAATTTGTTTGAAACTTGATAAGACTGGATGTGCATGTTTACTTACACCTTCCTGTGTGATTAACATTCTAGGGGAGGATTAGTGTCTACAGAATGAAATCCCCATATCTGCAGAACTAGGTCCTGGAGCTGCCTTACACATGCGTATTAGAGGAAGGGAGGAAAAAAATGGCTATTCTTTTGTATCTTGACCCAGAAAAAAATGAGCCTGTTGCCTACAAAAGGCTCTGAGGTTCCTGAACTGTGTAACCCCAGAGGCAATTTACTGATCAAAAGGAAAGTGCCCACTCCCTAATGGCTGTCTATCCATCTTATATGGCCCCCATTACCATAGTATGTGAGCATCACCCAGTCTTTAATGTATTTAGCCTTGCAATAGGCCTGCAAGGTTGGGAATTGCTATTATCCCCATTTTACTGATGAAACACTAAGGCACTGAGTGAGACACAAGTGACTTTCTGACCATCAGATAGGGAGTCTGGTGGAGAAGGGACTTGAACTTAGGTTTCTTAAGTCCTAGCTAGGGCCCTAACCACTGGACCAGCCTTCCTCACTGTGAAGCTGAGACTTCCTGAATGACTCAGTAATGCCCCTTAATCTTTCCCTCCACTCTCTTCTCCTTCCCTCTCTTCTCCCAAACAGTAGTTGTTCTCCTGTGAAGATTCATTCAATCAGAGAAGAATTTTCGAAGTTAGACTAGTGTAAAAATATTTAGCTGTTGCTGACTGAGAGGACCACATCAGAGGTCAAAGGGAAGGAAGGAGTCACATGGCCTGACAATAACTCCACACTTCCTCTCCAATGAACCTTGGTGAAAAGGCAATGACCTGGGCCCCATTCCACACCAGCTCCTCCTGGAAATTCATGGAGAGATCTTGGTCCTGGTTGCACTAGTAGAACCTAAACAGAACAGAATGGAGAGCTGTGGGGCCTGGGACTTACCTTTTATGAGTTTGTCTCTCAGGGTTGCTCTGCAAGTCCTCATGGCTGAGCTTTATTTTTTAGGGGGTGCAAGAAGAAGAGGCGGTATGTGGATTTTTGTGTCTGGGTGACCTTTTCCCATGGGGAGGTAGGCGTGCTGTGAAGGACTCTTCTGTTGCCTTTCCAAGAGCATTGTATGTCTCAGAAGTAGAGTTGGTCAAAATTTTTCCAACAGAACAGTCTTTCATTGGAAAATGCTGATTTGGTGCTCCCAAATCAAATTCTAAAAAAAAATTATTCTTCTTGTGAAAAATTACTAATTTTTGACTTTTTGTCCTGAATGAAAACAAAAGTGGAGGTTTTTTTTCAAAAAAGTTAAGTTTTTTATGTGAGGGAAATACTGTTTTCCAGCCAGCTCTCCTCAGTAGGCTGTGACTATACTGTAAACCTGGCAATTCTTTTAAACCCTATGCTTTTAAGTTGGGTGTGGGGTGAATGTGCTAATTACTAAAAAACTGGTAGACTATTTTTTTTTATCTAGCACACACCAATTCTTAAAAAAACTTATTTATCGAGTGTTGTCAAAGAAAAATTCTCACTATTATATTAATAACTGGGAGTCAATCCTTCTTCAAGCAAAACCCCCATTTTGTCTGCTGCAAAGAGGAAGGATTAGGTTTTGGATTTTATATATATATATATAACTATGTACACTTGCATAACTGATTAATTTGGTCAGCTGATTACTGGCTTAATATGTTACTTTAAGGCTCTTGCAGTCTTTGGTCTATCTTGGCATGTGTGGGATTGTTACCGGAACAACATGAAAAGTTTAGCATTAAGTGCTTATGTTTATAGTCTCTTGTGGGCAAATATCAGATTCCAGTCAGTAACTGTTTGCAAAGTGGGATGGGCAACTTCAGAATATATTTCAATTGCTTAATATAGCTTTTATTGACAAGTACTCAAAGGCATTAATCTGGATATAGCTGTGTGACTAGATCATGATATAATACACAATACGAAAACATGATACAATATATTATAGTACACTTGTCTTTGTATTAATTTATTTTCACATAAACATGGATATTTTTGTGGGGTGCTATCTGCTGGGCCTTTACCCTATGTTCTTAGCATTCAATGAGTATACTCCCTCCCCTCAGGGTTGACCTCGACTAGCTACATTGAAACAAAAACTACAGTGTCTTTTCTCATTAGGAGTGTACAGTGAGGGTATGTCTACACTACAGGATTAATCCGAATTTACAGAATTCGGAAATTGGAAACAGATTGTATAAAGTCGAATGTATGCGGCCACACCAAGCACATTAATTCGGCGGTGTGCGTCCATGTACCGGGGCTAGCGTCGATTTCCGGAGCGTTGCACTGTGGGTAGTTATCTCATAGCTATCCCATAGTTCCCGCAGTCTCCCCCGCCCATTGGAATTCTGGGTTGAGATCCCAGTGCCTGATGGGGCAAAAAACATTGTCACAGGTGGTTCTGGGTACAGCCTGACCCCTCCCTCCCTCCATGAAAGCAATGGCAGACAACCATTTTGCGCTTTTTTTCCTGGGTGAACGCTGCAGACTGCAAGCATGGAGCCTGCTCAGCTCAAGACAGCAGTCATGAACATTGTAAACACCTCGCGCATTCTCGTGCAGTTTATGCTGAACCAGGTTGTTAATGGGGCAGGTTCTATCCGTGGAATGCCGATTCTGGGCCCGGGAAACAAGCACAGACTGGTGGGACCGCATAGTGTTGCAGGTGTGGGACGATTCCCAGTGGCTGCGAAACTTTCGATGTGTAAGGGCACTTTCATGGAACTTTGTGACTTGCTGTTCCCTGCCCTGAAGCGCCAGAATACCAAGATGAGAGCAGCCCTCGCAGTTGAGAAGCGAGTGGCGATAGCCCTGTGGAAGCTTGCAACGCCAGACAGCTACCGGTCAGTCGGGAATCAATTTGGAGTGGGCAAATCTACTGTGGGAGCTGCTGTGATACAAGTAGCCAAAGCAATCACTATACTGCAGCTACAAAAGGTAGTGACTCTGGGAAATATGCAGGTCATAGTGGATGGCTTTGCTGCAATGGGATTCCCTAACTGTGGTGGGGCGATAGATGGAACCCATATCCCTATCTTGGCACCGGAGCACCAGGGCAGCCAGCACATAAACCGCAAGGGGTGCTTTTCAATGGTGCTGCAAGCACTGGTGGATCACAAGGGACGTTTCACCAACATCAACGTGGGCTGGCCGGGAAGGGTTCATGATGCTTCGTGTCTTCAGGAACACTACTCTGTTTAAACGGCTGCAGCAAGGGACTTACTTCCCGGACCAGAAAATAACCTTTGGGGATGTTGAAATGCCAATAGTTATCCTTGGGGACCCAGCCTACCCTTAATGCCATGGCTCATGAAGCCATACACAGGCAGCCTGGACAGGAGTCAGGAGCTGTTCAACTACAGGCTGAGCAAGTGCAGAATGGTGGTAGAATGTGCATTTGGCCATTTAAAAGGGTGTTGGCAATCGTTACTGACTCAGTCAGACCTCAGCCAAACCAATATTCCCATTGTTATTGCTGCTTGCTGTGTGCTCCACAATCTCTGTGAAAGTAAGGGGGAGACCTTTATGGCAGGGTGGGAGGCTGAGGCAAATCGCCTGGCTGCTGATTACGTGCAGCCAGACACCAGGGCGATTAGAAGAGCACACCAGGAACTGCTGAGCATCAGAGAAGCTTTGAAAACCAGTTTCATGACTGGCCAGGCTACAGTGTGAAATTTCTGTTTTTCTCCTTGATGAAAACCCGCCCCCTTTATTGACTCATTCTCTGTAAGGAACCCACCCTCCCCCTTCAATCACAGCTTGCTTTCAAAGGAAATAAAGTCACTATCGTTTAAAAATCATTTATTCTTTATTAATTGATTATAAAAAGAGGGAGAGAACCCAGGTGGGGTTTGGGAGGAGGATTGGCGGGAAGGAAAAGGTCACTAAAAAAAGGTTAAAAAAATGACAGCCTTTTGCTTGGGCTGTCCACTGGGGTGGAATGGGAAGGTGCATGGAGCCTCCCCCCCCCACATTCTTACACGTCTGGGTGAGGAGGCTATGGAATATGGGGAGGATGGAGGGGGGTTATACAGGGTCTGTAGCACCAGTCTGTGATCCTGCTGCTGTTCCTGAAACTCCACCAGACGCCGGAGCATGTCTGTTTGCTCACGCAGCAGCCTCAGTGTTGCATCCTGCCTCCTCTGATCTTCCTGACACCACCTCTCATCTCGAGCGTCTCTCCTCTCCTCACATTGGTCCCTCCTGTCTTCACGTTAGTCCCTCATGTTCTCACATTGGTCCCTCCTGTCCTCACGTTCACTGGCATTTTTCCTATACTTTGAAACCGTGTCCTTCCACTCATTCAGATGAGCTCTTTCACTGCGGGTGGATTCTATGATTTCCGCGAACATCTCGTCTCGCGTCTTCTTTTTCCGACGTCTTATCTGTGATAGCCTTTGTCAAGGCTGGATCCCCACTTTGAACTTTAGGGTACAAATGTAGGGGACTGCATGAAAATGGATTCCATTCCTGGGAAACCTTGAAAAACCGTCACCAATTCCTTGGTGAATACAGATCCAAACCCCTTGGATCTTAAAACAAGGAGAAATTAACCATTCCCCTCCTTCCTCCCACCAACTCCTGGTGAATACAGATCCAACCCCCTTGGATCTAAAACAAGGAGAAATTAACCATTCCCCTCCTTCCTCCCACCAACTCCTGGTGAATCAAGATCCAAACCCCTTGGATCTTGAACAAGGAGAAATTAACCATTCCCCTCCTTCCTCCCACCAACTCCTGGTGAATCAAGATCCAAACCCCTTGCATCTTGAACAAGGAAAAATCAATCAGGTTCTTAAAAAGAAGGTTTTTAATTAAAGAAAAAGGTAAAAATCATCTCTGTAAAATCAGTATGGAAATTAACCTTACAGGGTAATCAAACTTAAAGAGCTCAGAGGACTCCCCTCTAGTCTCAGGTTCAA
>NC_048307.1:17303314-17327417 GCF_013100865.1 Trachemys scripta elegans | reverse complement strand
CTGTGATTTCTTCCTGGAGTTCTAGGAGAAAACAGAGTTAATAAGACACGTACCTTTAGACATACTACTGATTATATAAAAACTAACAATATGTTTCATTCCAAGAACAATTGTTAACCAGTTAACTCTGGGAAACTTTCCCGGGAGAGTGCATCAGCCACCTTGTTAGAAGCTCCCGAAATGTGTTGTATTTCAAAATCAAAATCTTGGAGAGCTAAACTCCACTGAAGAAGTTTTTTGTTATTTCCCTTGGCGGTATGAAGCCACTGTAGCGCAGCATGGTCTGTTTGTAGTTGGAAACGCCGTCCCCAAACATATGGGCGTAGCTTTTCCAGCACGTACACAATGGCATAGCATTCCTTTTCGCTGATTGACCAATGGCTTTCCCTCTCAGACAGTTTCTTACTGAGAAATACGACAGGATGGAATTCTTGATCCGGTCCTTCCTGCATTAAAACTGCTCCCACGCCTCGCTCGGACGCATCTGTGGTTACTTGGAACGGTTTGTCAAAGTCTGGGGCCCTTAGCACAGGGTCAGACATGAGTGTTGCCTTAAGCTGGTTAAAGGCCTTTTGACACTCATCAGTCCACTGAACTGCATTTGGCTGTTTCTTGCTGGTTAGGTCTGTCAGCGGGGCGGCGATTTGGCTGTAGTGGGGTACAAATCGCCTATAATATCCAGCCAAGCCTAAGAAGGATTGGACCTGTTTCTTAGACTTTGGAACCGGCCACTTTTGGATAGCATCCACTTTGGCCTGTAGGGGATTTATAGTTCCTTGACCCACCTGGTGCCCCAGGTAAGTCACTCTGTTTTGGCCTATTTGACACTTTTTAGCCTTAACAGTTAGTCCTGCCTGCTGGATGCGCTCGAAAACTTTTTCCAGGTGCTCCATGTGCTCTGCCCATGAATCAGAAAAAATGGCCACATCATCGAGGTAGGCAACTGCAGATTCTCCCAATCCCGCTAGGAGACCATCTACAAGTCTTTGGAAGGTGGCGGGTGCATTTCGCAACCCGAAAGGGAGTACATTGAATTCATACACCCCTGCCTGGGTGACGAAGGCTGACCTTTCCTTAGCGGGTTCATCTAGTGGTACTTGCCAGTAACCCTTGGTTAAGTCCAAAGTAGAGATGAATTGGGCATGTCCCAATTTCTCCAATAGCTCATCTGTGCGTGGCATTGGATAGTTGTCAGGACGAGTTACAGCATTTAGCTTACGGTAGTCCAAGCAAAAGCGTATTTCCCCATCTGGTTTGGGAACTAGAACCACTGGAGATGCCCATGCACTCTTAGAGGGGCGGATTATACCCATCTGTAGCATGTCCTGGATCTCCCTTTGAATAGCAGTTTTGGCATGAGGTGACTCCCGGTAGGGTGGGGTTCTAATAGGGTGAGCATTACCTGTGTCAATGGAGTGGTATGCCCGTTCGGTCCATCCTGGAGTGGCTGAGAAAATTGATGCAAAGCTTGTGCACAGCTCCTTGATCTGCTGTCGCTGTAGACGTCCAAGGGTCGTGGAGAGGTTCACCTCTTCCACGCCACCATCCTTTTTTCCTTCGTAGTAGACACCTTCAGGCCACTCCGCGTCATCTGTTTCCTGGGCTGTAAACTGGCAAACGTTTAATTCTCTGGAATAAAAGGGCTTAAGAGAATTAACATGGTATACCTTAGGCTTTATGTTGGAGGTGGGGGAGGCTATGAGATAGTTAACAGCTCCTAGGCGCTCCTGGACCGTGAATGGTCCTTCCCACGATGCTTCCATTTTATGGGCCTGGAGCGCCTTTAAGACCATGACTTGGTCTCCTACTTTGAAGGACCGTTCTCTGGAATGTTTATCATACCAGGCCTTTTGCTCTTCCTGAGCATTCTTTAGGTTTTCTTTAGCAAGGGCTAAAGAGTGTCGGAGGGTGCTTTGTAGGTTGCTTACAAAGTCTAGAATGTTAGTTCCTAGAGAAGGCGTAAACCCCTCCCATTGCTGTTTCACCAACTGTAATGGCCCCTTAACCTCGCGGCCATACACAAGTTCAAATGGTGAAAACCCTAAACTGGGATGTGGTACAGCCCTGTAGGCAAAAAGCAACTGCTGCAACACTAGGTCCCAATCATTGGAGTGTTCATTTACAAATTTACGTATCATGGCCCCCAAAGTTCCATTAAACCTCTCCACCAGGCCATTGGTTTCATGGTGGTAAGGGGTGGCAACCAAGTGATTCCCCCCTTGAGCTTCCCACAGGTTTTCCATGGTCCCTGCCAGGAAATTAGTTCCCGAATCTGTAAGGATGTCGGAGGGCCAACCTACCCTGGCAAAAATGTCTGTTAATGCCTGGCACACACTTTTAGCCCTGGTGTTGCTTAAGGGTACTGCTTCCGGCCATCGGCTAGCAAAATCCATGAAAGTCAGTACGTACTGCTTTCCTCTGGGTGTCTTCTTTGGGAAAGGACCCAGAATATCCACAGCTACGCGCTGAAATGGGACCTCAATTATGGGTAGTGGCTGGAGAGGGGCTTTAACCTGGTCTTGGGGCTTTCCCACTCGTTGGCACACCTCACAAGACCGGACATATTTAGCAACGTCCTTGCCCATTCCCTCCCAGTGGAAGGACTTCCCCAACCGGTCTTTGGTTCTGTTCACCCCAGAATGGCCACTGGGATGATCATGGGCTAAGCTCAAGAGCTTTACCCGATACTTAGTGGGAACTACCAACTGTCTTTGAGGATGCCAATCTTCCTGGTGCCCACCAGAAAGAGTCTCCTTGTATAAAAGTCCTTGTTCTACAACAAACCGGGATCGGTTCGAAGAGCTGAGAGGCGGTGGGGTGCTCCGCGCCGCCGCCCAAGCTTTCTGAAGGCTGTCATCTGCTTCCTGCTCGGCCTGGAACTGTTCCCTTGATGCTGGAGACATCAGTTCCTCCTTGGACTGTGGACTGGGGCTTGGTCCCTCTGGAAGCGATGCAGGTGCTGGGGCTGTTTCCATTGACTGTGAACCGCTGTCCGCTGGTGCACTATGTGGTATCTCAGGCTCTGGCTGAGCCTCTTGGGTAGGGTTATCTGCTGCTTCTGCCAGGTCAGGCTCGCTGGTGCCCTCTGGCATTGGAGTTGTAGACGGGTTTGCAAGCGCTGGACTCAGGGCTCGCAATGGTTCTGGTGCTGGTTGCGTTGCCAGTTCCGGTTCTGGGACTAGCTTTGGCTGGGTCTCTGGGATTGGATCCACTACGGCTGTTGCAGTCATTGGCAGGGGATCCAGTTCCATCACCTTTGTCTGGGTCTCCGGTAACACAGACGGGGCCCTGGTGGACGGCTCAGGAACAGGGATGGGGGTGAAAGCTTGCTTAGCCTGGCTGCGGGTGACTATTCCCACCCTCTTGGCTAGCTTCACATGGTTGGCCAAATCTTCCCCCAGCAGCATGGGAATGGGATAATTGTCATAGACTGCAAAAGTCCACATTCCTGACCAGCCCTTGTACTGGACATGCAACGTGGCTGTAGGCAAGGTTACAGACTGTGACACGAAGGGTTGAATTGTCACTGTAGCCTCTGGGTTGATGAGTTTGGGGTCCACTAGGGATTGGTGGATAGTTGACACTTGAGCCCCAGTGTCCCTCCAGGCGGTAACCTTCTTTCCACCCACTCTCAAGGTTTCCCTTCGCTCCGAGGGTATGAGAGAGGCATCTGGGTTTGGGGATCTTTGGGGTGATTGGGGTGTAATGAACTGTAATCGATTGGGGTTCTTGGGGCAGTGAGCCTTTATATGTCCCAGTTCATTACATTTAAAACATCGCCCTGCTAAGGTATCATCGGGACGATGTTGGTTGGTGGAGACTGGTGTGGTGGGGTGAGAAGGCGTCTGAGGTTTCCCTTGGGATGTGGGTGGGGCCTTGGGTTGTCCCCGGTGGTAAGGTTTTGTTTCGGCTTGCCCCTTCTGATATTCGCTCCAACTGCTATTAGTTTTTTTCTTTTCTGCCACCTCCACCCATTTGGCTCCAATCTCCCCCGCCTCAGTTACAGTTTTGGGCTTCCTATCTAGGATGTACCTTTCTATTTCCTCAGGAACACCCTCTAAAAACTGCTCCATTTTTACTAGGGAAAGCAGATCTTCCAGAGATTTAACATTTGCTCCTGATATCCAGGCATCACAATTTTTGTCAATGTGGTAGGCATGACGGGTAAATGACACATCGGGTTTCCACTTTAGGGCTCTGAACCGCCGACGGGCATGCTCGGGTGTTAGCCCCATTCTGAGTCTGGCCTTGTTTTTAAAAAGTTCATAACTGTTCATGTGTTCCTTAGGCATTTCAGCCGCCACCTCTGCTAAGGATCCACTGAGCTGCAGCCTCAGCTCTACCATGTACTGGTCTGCAGCGATGCTGTATCCAAGGCAGGCCCTTTCAAAATTTTCTAAGAAGGCCTCAGTATCATCGCCTGCCTTGTAGGTGGGGAATTTTCTGGGATGGGAAGTGGTACCTGGAGGGGGGTTGTTAGCATTGGCTGGTGCATCCTGCTTAGCCTTTGCTACTTCCAGTTCATGCTTCCTTTCTTTTTCTCTCTCCTCCATTTCTTTTTCTTTCAGCTCCATCTCTTTTTCTTTCAGCTCCATAGTTCTCTTGTGAGCCTCCTCTTTGGCTTTTTCCAGCTCCATCTCTCTTTCATGGGCCTCCTCTTTGGCTTTTTCTTCTTTTGTAGTCATTTTCCTGTTTTCTTGTGCTGGGTCACCCCCTCTGCAGTTGACTGAAACTGGGAAGCTCTCAGCTCTGGCTGCTGCTGAGTTAACAGAGACTTTCTAACTAGCTACTCCCGAGGATGTAAAAAGAAAAAAAACACAATTCAGCTTGTAAATTCCTTTTACCTTTGTTTGCCCATTTGAACACTTCTCTTAACAAAGAACCTGTTAAAAAAACTTAACACCTCTCCCTTCAGGCAAGGAGAGATAAGATATGCATCTATCTACCTCCAGCTCGGCTTTCCAAGCAGCTAGAAGGAAAAAAAAATCTCACTGGCTTTTGGGTTTAAAATGATCCCACCGCTCTACCACCATGTCAAGGCTGGATCCCCACTTTGAACTTTAGGGTACAAATGTAGGGGCCTGCATGAAAACTTCTAAGCTTAACTACCAGCTTAGCTCTGGTTCTGCTGCCACCATTTCAATGGATTCCATTCCTGGGAAACCTTGAAAAACCGTCACCAATTCCCTGGTGAATACAGATCCAAACCCCTTGGATCTTAAAACAAGGAGAAATTAACCATTCCCCTCCTTCCTCCCACCAACTCCTGGTGAATACAGATCCAACCCCCTTGGATCTAAAACAAGGAGAAATTAACCATTCCCCTCCTTCCTTCCACCAACTCCTGGTGAATCAAGATCCAAACCCCTTGGATCTTGAACAAGGAAAAATCAATCAGGTTCTTAAAAAGAAGGTTTTTAATTAAAGAAAAAGGTAAAAATCATCTCTGTAAAATCAGTATGGAAATTAACCTTACAGGGTAATCAAACTTAAAGAGCTCAGAGGACTCCCCTCTAGTCTTAGGTTCAAAGTACAGCAAACAAAGATAAACACTCTAGTAAAAGGTACATTTACAAGTTGAGAAAACAAAGGAAAACTAACACGCCTTGCCTGGCTATTTACTTACAAGTTTGAAATAGGAGAGACTTGTTTAGAAAGATATGGAGAACCTGGATTGATGTCTGGTCCCTCTCAGTCCCGAGAACGAACACACTCCCAAACAAAGAACACAAACAAAAGCCTTCCCCCCCCTCAAGATTTGAAAGTATCTTGTCCCCTTATTGGTCCTTTAGGTCAGATGCCAGCCAGGTTACCTGAGCTTCTTAACCCTTTACAGGGAAAAGGATTTTGGAGTCTCTGGCCAGGAGGGATTTTATAGTACTGTACACAGGACAGCTGTTACCCTTCCCTTTATAGTTATGACAGCCTTCAGGACGGAGGAGGGAGGCTTGAAAAATTTGCAACTGCTGGAGGGAGGGAAAAAAGGAGAGGATTTTTTAAAAAGATACATTTTACAGAACAATGCTTATACTCTTTCACGGTGACCAACACTATTCACATTACATAGCACGTGTGATTTCTGTGCAAGGTCGCATTTTGCCTCTTAATACTGAGTGCCTGTGGCTTTGCTGCTAGAGATCACAGATGCAGGTCCAGGCAACAGAATTCGGCTTGCATGCGGCCATGGTAAGCCATTGTGTTTCGGCTTCTGCGCCCTCCTTTCCCACATACCAAGCAAAGCCCGTTGAGTGCTGCGGTTTTCCTGTTAACCTTCAGCAGCAGAAAACAAACTAACCCCGCCCCCCATCCAATTCTCTGGATGATCACTTTATCCCTCCCCCCACTGCATGGCTGGTATCAGGGAAGATCTCTGCTAACCAAACGCGAAAAGCTCAGGGCCAATTCGCCCCCACCCCCACCCCGCGCTTGGCTAACTGCAGGGAAGGATTTCTTTTCAGCCACAGGCAAACAGCCCAGTAGGAATGGCCACCTCTGTCCCCTTAATTAAATTCCCGTATTTCAACCAGGTTACCATGAGCGATATCACTCTCCTGAGGATTACACAGCGAGATAAAGAATGGATGTTGCTTGAATGCCAGCAAACACCGGGACCATACGCTGCCAGGCTTTGTCATGCAATGATACCAGATTACTTGCTACTAGCATGGCATGGTCAAGTGTCCTACCATGGAGGATGGAATAAGGCTGCACTGCCCAGAAACTTTGTGGAAAGGCTTTTGGAGTACCTCCCGGAGAGCTTCACAGAGATATCCCTGGAGGATTTCTGCTCCATCCCCAGACACGTTAACAGACTTTTCCGGTAGCTGTACTGGCCACGAATGCATCCCAAGTCCTCAGGGCAAAGTAATCATTAAAAAATGCTTGCTTTTAAAACAAGTTTTATATTTTAAAAGGTAAACTCACCTGAGGTCCCTTCCACTGGGTCATGGTCTTGGATACTGGCTTGGGAGGGTACTTCTTTCAGGCTGAGAAAAAGATCCTGGCTGTTGGGGAGAACGGAGTGCTGTGTGCTCTCCGCAAGCTCGTCCTCCTCCTCCTCCTCTTCCCCCTCCTCAGAATCCTCAGGTGTGGCTGATGAGATTACCCCCACCTCAGAATCCATGGTCAGAGGTGGGGTAGTGGTGGCGGCCCCCCCTAGAATTGCATGCAGCTCAGCGTAGAAGTGGCATGTCCGCGGCTCTGACCCGGAGCGACCGTTTGCCTCCTTTGTTTTTTGATAGGCTTGTCTGAGCTCCTTGACTTTCACGTGGCACTGATCTGAGTCCCTATTGTGGCCTCTCTCTGTCATGCCCTTGGAGATTTTTTCAAAAGTTTTGGCATTTCGTCTTTTCGAACCAAGTTCTGCTAGCACTGAATCCTCTCCCCATATAGCGATCAGATCCAGTACCTCCCGTACGGTCCATGATGGTGCTCTTTTTCGATTATCGGCCTGCATGGTTACCTGTGCTGATGAGCTCTCTGTGGTCACCTGTGCTCTCCACGCTGGGCAAACAGGAAATAAAATTCAAATGTTCGTGGAGCTTTTCCTGTCTACCTGGCCAGTGCATCCGAGTTCAGATTGCTGTCCAGAGCGGTCACAACGGTGCACTGTGGGATAGCTCCCGGAGGCCAATACCATCGAATTGCGGCCACACTAACCCTAATTCGAAATGACAATATCGATTTTGGTGCTACTCCGCTCGTCAGGGAGGAGTACAGAAATCAATTTTAAGAGCCCTTTATTTCGAAATAAATGGCTTCGTTGTGTGGACGGGTGCAGGGTTACTTCGATTTAATGCTGCTAAATTCGAATTAAACTCATAGTGTAGACCAGGCCTGAGGTAGCTATCGCGATGTAAAAAAATACCTTTTTTAAAGCAGTGAAGACATAACCAGCTATACTTAACCACCTCTCTTCAGATCTACAGATGAAAATCTCTATAGATGTGCCAATTGCAGGAGCTGGGCTCCAGTTTGAAATCAGTGAAATGTATCTAAAGAGAAACAGGATCAGTCTGTAGATCAGGGATCATTGGTTTGTTATATATCTTTTAAAAAAATGGTTTCTATGTTGTCAAAATGTTGGAAAAATCTTTTTACACAAAATCTTCATGCTTAAGTCTAGTGCTTTAATTTTAGATAAGGGCTTATATTTCTACATAGTGAAATTTGCTATCTTTGTAACTACCAGTAAATACATGTTGTCCAGAGGGTAAATAGGACCCAGATGATGCTATACTCACTTGAGACTGTTCTCCATTTATACAGATCTTATTGCTTTATTCATTATTAGTCCAGGAAGAATAAAGCCATTTTTTTTTCTTGGTCAGATGCTGACATCTATTCTTTTTGTTCCTTGCTATTAGGCAGAAAATCTATTGGATCTAATTTTTGTCTTTTATTAGACTCAAAATGAATCACCCACTAATATAATACTGAAGCAATAAAGACTTCGGGTAAAGAAGATTTCTCACCCACAATCAAGGAATCAGATTCATCATGACTTATCACTATAATGAAGCTTTTGAAAACCCAGACTATCACTACTCAGAGACATTGGAGATTGACAGAAGGTAAGTTTGAGTAATAATTTATAAAAGTTCTGAACAATAGTATTGTTGGTAATAAAGGAAATTGAATATTTAGAACTCATGGGAGTGTGGGGGATGGAACTTGTTACCAGTTCTATTTTTGCCATTCATTTAAATCACTCCGTAGTTCTTGTCTGAGAATGTCTGTGGAGTCTGTCTTTTGCAGTGTTGTTTTAGCCATGAAGGTCCCAGGATATGAGAGAGACAAGTTAGGTGAGGTAATATCTTTTACTGGACCAACTTCTGTTGGTGGAAGGTACAGATTTGAAGAAGAGCTCTGTGTCACTGAAAACTTGTACCTTGCACCAACAGTAGTTGGTTCAATCATACCTCAACTACTCTGTCTGTATTTTTACATTTCTACATTTGTCATAGTGGCTTTGTTATTATTTTATACTTTAAATTAATATGTTCCAGGATTTATAGTTGCAGGTACCAGGGATTTGTTGGTTTTATCAATTTTTCAGCAGATGTGCAGCCAAAAAGTTTGCTGCACACTTGGAGCTTGGAGCCTGATTTTACAAATGCTTATGCATATACTTACTTTGAGTGGTCCTCCCACTGACTTCAGTGGGACTGAAGTTTTCATCTCTTTAATTCAGTTCATGATTAGCACTTATGTCAGAGCTTTGATTCTAAGGATTGTATATTGTGAAAATGTTTTAAAATGTGGTAAAGTAAGATGATACATAACTTATTTATATCAAAAAATTGTTTGACTACTGCACATCTAGAAACAAAGGCAAATAGATATATCTTACCTTTCTGGTCACTGTTAGTCCCTCCTTTTTGTTTGTTTGCTCACACAGCAGAGAAAGGAATTCATCCTTTCACCAAAACCTTCCTGAGTCCTCCCTGGATGATGACTCGTTGTACGATTCCTATGAAGGTCGCAGTGGAAGAGGACAAAGAAACCAGGATTATCCCATGGCTATACCAATGGCCTCGATGCAGCCTGGCTTCCAATACAGCCACAGCACATCGAGGTCGGCTGGGCCCAACACAAATCCATATGGAAATCCATATAGTATGTAATTCCACATAGCAAAATCCTATGTATAACAGACAGTATTTTGGGGATCCATTCCTGAAGTTGATCCAAATACCTGCTCATCTTGATTTCTAAAGGAGCTCTACATTCAAGGCAGGATCAGGCCAGAGCGTGTTTTATAGAAGTGTCCCTCTTAGGAAACGAAAATGTAACATCTTTGTGGGCAAAATGAGAGGGAGGAAAACCCTTAGTTTTTTTTTAAAAAAAGAACATTTTAGCAAGGATTATTTCCATCCTGTCACTCCAGAGTTTTATTTTTTGTTATGTTGTGTTTGGGAGGGGGAAAAACAGAACGTTATCATTAGTTACCTACATTTTAAAAAGTGATTAGTGGGTTTTGGGTGCTTTCTTTTCTGGGTGCCCAACTTGAGACACCATAATGAGGCCCATTTTTTTGTTTTTGTTTTTGTTTTTTTGGAGCACTTTCTGAAAATCAGGTACCTTTATGATGTCTTATGTTGAGCCTCCAAAAATTGAAACACCCACAATCACTAGCTACTCTTGAAAATGTAGGCAGCTAGCATCATTACGTTTGCCTTTCAGTAGTCTACGGCATGGTGTAACTATACTATACAATATAATGATGGATTTTAAATGGGTGTACAGTATTAGAATGAGGGACGAGAATAATTAAAAGATCTATTGTGCTATGCACAGTAGCACTGAGTTTATTACTATATCAACAAACCCAATCTTCTGTGAACTGTTTTAAACATTTCTTTGTGGCTTAATGCTTCTGCTTTTCCCTCTAACAGCTAATCCTTCCTTTGAGTATGAGCCAGAATTAGCATACACATCTCCCTCCACCTTTCACGCCGTGGATGATCCTTACGTACGCAGATCTTCTGATGTGTCTGATGGAGGTAAGGCTTAAGGCACAAAGATGGAATGGCCAATGAGAACATTGAAACTTTAATCTCCAAAGGAGGATGACAGCTTTCTTAGGCTTAAACTAACCAGACTTTATCCCTTGATAAGATATTTCATACTAATGAATGTGGAAGGTTCTTTATTTAGTTCAGGTGGCTGATTGTCCAGGAGTCCTCACTGAATCCTAGTCACCATTAAATATCAAAATATTTCTTGACAACACTACTTCATTGTACCAGAGCTTCCCGGAACCTTTTGATTGGACCCCATCTCATGGCAATGAAAATAGAGGTGGTTGGGAATTTTTTGATGAATCATTTTTTTTATCAAAAAATGCCTGTTTATCTAAACTGAGACTGTTCATGAAACAGGTTTTGATTTGAGGAATCTCCCAACTTGAAAAAAAAGTTGTAGGGGGGAAAATGTCCAAATGTCTTGACATTTTAAAAACAAAAACATCAGACTTTCCAATTCAGTGACTTTTCACTTTTAAAACCTTTTAGTTTAATTTCAAAGGGGATGGGGAGAGGCTGAAATTGAAACAAAAAGTTTTGATTGACCTGGATTTTTTTTTTTTTTTTGGTGAATATTTTTGAGATTTTGACTTTTCATCATGATTCGATCTGAGAAGAAATTTTTAACTCTCAAAAATGTATGTGTGGGACATGCAAACTGTTCCCTTGCCTCACCCCCCCAGCTGTAAATGAAGAGTATGGTATGAAGCAGAGTCACCTATTTAAACCTGAATTCCCTATAAGCAGCTGTACCCCTGTAAATCACTTGTGAAGTTATTCAGGGGGTTGTGGGGCCAAATTCTTTGCTACGGTGCTTCCACTGATGTCATTGGATTTACACCAGCAGAGAATTTGGCCCATCATGTGTTTGTGTGAAGGATAGTCCTTAGTAGTACCTAAAGGGGTGGGCCTTGGGCAGAGAGGGAGGGGCGAGCCTCCCCCACGGACCCGTTCACCCACCACCCAGGCAATCAAACGACATGTCCTTTGGGATTGGAATAGTGTAGGGTTGAATCTTTGACTAGATACTGGAACGCAGTCAGTCTTAAAATGATGATATTAGTGGCAATTTATTGTCTGTGCCCTGCATAACAGACTATATTGTAGATCCATCAGGTCTCAGCATCCTGTAATCCTTTTCACTGTGACATATTTGGTAACTGTTTGCTGCTTCTAGAATTCCTATAATGAAGAATTCTCTTCTAGAGTTGTTGCCTAGATACACTGGAAAAACACCTCTCTTAGCTATCCTTAACCAACTTTAACCTTTTAGGAACATGTAAATGGATCTGGTTAACATCTGATTTGGGGGGGAAATTGGAGTCTTACTGGAAAGTAACAATTCTATTGCTTCATGGAAATGACCTGTTTCAAAATTCCTCATTATAGAACATAGAGAGAGGGAGAGAAACTTAATAAATTTCTCCTTAAGACTTTTTATGCTTGGGAAATGGATATCCAGAGCAATCAACTGAAGGATAAACATCCAGACCTTGAGAGTCCAGGGAGTACCTCAGAAAAAAGACAAACACATTTTCCTTTCTCTAATCCTTTTAAATGGATACAAAGAAAACTGGCTCTGAGTACAAATGCTACTATCCCCATTGTTTATTCAAATCTGAAGGGAGAAATTGCTGAAGACCCACAAAGGGAGCATTTGTTAGCAGACACTTTAGACTTTCCTGGTCTTCTAACCCCAGGAAATCTAAATGCAGAAGGGGAATGCAGCTCTGAGCTGCCTGCATCTTCTTCCCAAGTGGCTGCGAGTGACCAGAAAATGGTGTTTGTAAACTTTTCTCGCTCTTCAGCTTCAATAGAGGAAGGTATAAGCATCCAGTGAACATAGAAATGTCAGTGGTTTTGAATATTGGGATAGGGGTGAGAAGATGTGTCGAACTCTGATAAGAAAACGGAGCCTATCTCTTAGGGCCAGATTCAGATACCCTTTCTTATGCTGAATAGTATGTTATTCCAGCAATAATCTCACTGAAGTCAGTGTGAGTCCTTGTGTAGTAGGGTTTACGGTGCATGTATCCCAGTCTGGCCCTTAAAGTTCAGTTTTCAAGTCTGAAAAATTACACATCAAATGTGGGAGGATGGGTATTCTTTACTTAGCTGGACTACGTGGAAAGTGAATGTCTAATGAACAGGTCTGGCTAAGCAAATTTGGCATTAAATTTCTTAGTTCACTAAAAAGTGTGTCTTGTTCAGGTAGCTTCAGTCAGAGATATAACAGAAGACAAGCTGACCTGGTCTACAGGATGCCTTCCAGCCTTCTCAGACTAGACTCAAATGCAGAAACGTATAACAAAGACAAATATAAACAAGGTAAGTTACTTAGAGAAATAGTGGGGGATTTAAATATATTCTTATTCCAGAAAAATGTGGAAGGCCTTGATAGCCAATATAGAACCACAAGAGAACTTGAAACAACTTGCCACAAATGGCAGTCTCTACGCTAGAGAAACCCAGCTGTGAAACAGTAGGGGTGATGAGGGTTGGGCTTGCTAAATACATTAGCAAGAGTTGGGTGTAAAAGCCTGACATGGTTGTGTTTTGCAATATTTGGCCTTGTCTTCACTAGGAAAGAAGATGTATATTTGGCATGTTAGCTAACATGTTCATTAATTGTGCTAAAATCCTATCTAGATAAGGCAAGTTGTAGTTCTAACACATGTTAACTGGTTGCGGTAAACCTTAAGCTCCCCACAAGGTTTTATTGTGCCTGGCTAACATGGGTTAAAATGATAACTGTTTAATCTACACTAGAATTTTAATGTATTAATTAACATGCTACCTGACATGTTTTTAAACTACACCATTTTTCCTAGAGTAGACATGGCTTTTATGCCCTAGCTGATGCTATTTTACATTTTTAGATTCACATTCAAGTGACTCTCTCAAACTGACAATTATTAAAACGCATAAGCCTCAAAATAACAGATCAGAGCACCATATCTAAAAAGCTTTTCAGCAAAAGTACAATTTGTTTCCATTAGCGCTAAATTTACACACTACTACTAACTAAATATCTTTTTTAAACAGAATTAATTTTCAGTTCACTAGGTTTGTTTTTTATGAAAATATAGAAACCAAAACCCCACTAGAAAAAACAACAAGTAAGAACCTTTTTGCAAAGCTTGAGTCAATGTTTTTGCTTATTTTGTATTACAGCCCATTGTACTAACAGTAAACCATCACTGGGTATGGATAATTTTTGAAAGCATTAAAAACTGTATTCTCCCAATGTATTACAGAAACATTCATTCCAGAAAACTAAGAATATTTAGTGCAATACCACTGCTAGCTATCACTAGCTCTCAATTTCCCATCGTTTAGCTGAGTCTTGGTAGTATATTGGATGTCTTATTTCCAGTCTTCCTCCTCTCATTCTTTGTATAAAAGTTAAGATGTTATCTAAAGTTCTGGATGGATATAATTTTTTTTGTACATCCCACCTACAGAAGAAAACTTGATCAAAAATCTTGCAAACATGTCCAGCAGAGAGAGAGTTAAAGCAATCCAGAAGACACCAAAGACCATGAAAGAAAAGAGAGACATCAGGTAAAGCACAATGTTTATTACAGCTTAGTATTAATGTGAACACACATACCGTTTCTGGTATCAACTTAACAAATGCAGGTGTCTGCATATTTCCTCTCTAGATTCTCGGTCAATTATGGAACAAAACAACTGGAAAATAATAACCTGTTTTAAAGTAGCATCTTACAAGGCAAATCAGCATTCAGTAAGGATGGCAAGATGTGCATTTTTGTTCGATGGGAGCAATGTTTCCTCTCGTTGACAGCAATATCTGTTCTGTTTATATAAGAAATGTCATATGAAATGTGGATTGTGATGTTTAAGAGTTTCAAAAGAGTTTTCAGCAACAAGAGTGGAGAAGACGCCAAGCAAAAGAGGTTGCAAGTAATGGCTGATTTGTCACTATCACAGTGCCATTGTAGAGGATATCCAAAGCCCATCACCAACAATAAGCAGGTGTTAGATGCAAGGAGGCTAGATTGGCACCAGACTTGTCTGTCCTGAGGCAGATTGCCAGTTCACAGAAAGACAAACAGCAAAGCGCTCTCCCTAAAGTCCACATTTTAGTAACTTTTTGGCTGCTACAGAGTAGAGCTGGCTGGGAATTTTTTGATTATCTTTTTTTCTGAAAAATGCTGCTTTGTCAAAACTATAACTGTTTTCAAAACCAGGTTGATTTCTAGATGAATTTTCCAACCTGAAATTTAAAAATAAAAAGTTTATAAAATGTCAAAATGATTTTTTCTGACAATTTTAATGAAAAATTCTGATTTTTTGCTCTGGTTTGAAACAACTTTCTGTTTTGAAATGTGAAACTAATTAGACTGAAAGCATTAAAAATCTTGAAATTGAAATAAAATGTTTCGATTGACCCAAACTGAAAATTATTTGTTTATTATTTGGTGGGGGCAGGGGGGGGGGGGCTTTTTCAGCTAGCTAAATTTTTTGTGATGTTGACCTTTTGTCCAGATTTAGGATGGTAAAAATTTGTAAACTCTCAAAAGTATACGCTGGCCATATCCTGCCCAGCTGTGCTCCTGAGCACGTGCATAACATTTGTGTTTGCAGGAGTCTGTTAAACACAATGTGGTATGTTAAATGAGAAGTCCTTCATTGTTTTAATCACCCTCCTCCATGCTGTTCCACAGGAATAAAGTTCTCATGGAGCAAACAAAAAAATCTGTGAGCTCCAATACTCAGATTAACTGTTGTACACAGTGTCTGTACAAAACAGCATTGGTAAGTGTAACCTGCCTTGTTCACACAAGTTGGGTAAAACTTTTTTTAACTAAGATCTCATTGCTCACTCCAGCATTGCATAGCATATTCCCTTGTGTTACCTTTACTTGCCAATAGGCCAAAGAACCATTGCACTTTTATTTTATTTTATTTTATTTATTTATTAAGTTGGATTATGGTAGCATTTAAGAGCTCAAGTCAAGGAAAGGCATCCTACAAATGAGAAGAAAGTGAAGGAGGGAAAATGTTCCTAATTTAAAAATACAAATATGAGAAATGTGGGATTGTCTTGTGTGACTTTAATTTGAATACTATATAACAAGTGCAGTATCAGATTGCCTGTTAATGATCATATTTCTATCTCCTTCTAATATTAGACCTATCGGCGATTTAAAAATGGCCTGTCAGAATATTTGCGCTTATTGCAACTATGGCAGAAGACTCTGAAAGTCATCCGTGGCAAGTTTGGAACCAGTGTTCTTTCCTATTTTGTTTTTCTGAAGTGGTTACTGACTTTCAACATCTTCTCATTCCTTGTAAACTTCAGCTTCATAACAATCCCACAGCTTATAGCATCAGGACCAAATAATCTTTCGTTCAACGGTCTGGAGCTTCTGACCGGGGCTGTAAGTATGTAGAGGCGGGCCCAAACTAGTACTGTATACAAGAGAGAGATTTTATAAAATCATCCTAATTTAAAAAAATAGCCAGAAGTATTTTCTAGTAACAGCTCAGTGGAGTGGTGGAAGTTTTAAATAGTGTTCTTATTTTCTTCTGGTCACTGTAAAATTTTTAATTTGCCTTATAGTTTCATAAGCTGCCCAGTAGCCTGTATGATATTAATTGATCTCACTCTAATTCCTAGAGCATTTGTGTCCTATTCAAAAACTGCTTGGTGCCTTTTTGACAGCCTCTCAGCGAGCGATTGAATAGGCATGAAGACTGCATTATCCTTTAACCCCTTCTGAATTATCCTAAGACACTATCAGCAGTGAATCTTCCCATGCTATCCTGCTTCTGCAGATATGTTAAGGACTTCAGTTTCCAATGCTGTGAACCTGGCACATTTCATAAGCACTGAATTCTTGATTTTTGCAAGGAGCTGGGCAAATCCTTGCATAGAGACGTGTTGAAGTCAGCAGGGCATTATTCGAATGGACCTTTAAATGTGTGCTGGGATCTCTACACCATCAGGGCCTAAATATCTAAATATTTTTTGGGGGAAGAAAAACCTAAAGGAAAACATCCCAGTATCCCATACTGTGCTAATTTTACTGACACTAAGCTACTGGTTGGTTGTTTATTTGGTCAGAGAGGAGGAGCTATTCCTTTTTGGGGGAGGTTAGCTTTTTCCATACCTGACCTTTACAAGAAGGTTGCATCATTTCCACTGTACACGAGGGGGGGCGGGTGTCTATCTAGTGAAATAATAACCCAGATTGGTAGCTAAGGCCTTCTCAATGTGAGGATGCCATGTTGTTTTTTTAAGAAGGGTAAATATGAATATTCCTGCTGGAATTCTCTTGCAATGTTGCATTTGTGCATTTCAGTTAACAGTTCTCAGTCTTCAGTTGTAAAACTGTTGTGTTCCTAAGTTTCTGGATGCAAAGTAAAAGTATAGCAAGAAGGGATTAAAGTACAGTATTTACAGAGTGTGTCCTCGGAAAGGTGGCCAAATAACCTTTGATCTAATGCCAGTTGCAATAATTTTAACTAAGGTCCACTCCTTCAAGGTGTTGTGCACCTGCAGCTCCTCACGTTGATCGCTAGGAAAAGGAGGGGTGCTTCATTGGCCACAAGAAGCACTTGGCACCTGTAAAATTGTGATCAGTAGTTGGGGGGAAAGGAGGGCCTAATCCTGCAAAAACCTTACTAGCAAGAGTGATCTCATTGGGGTGAATGGGTCTATTCCTGTCAATCAAGTTTTGCAGGATCAGACCCTTGAGTACTCCACTTTATTCAATCAACAGCATGTCTTTTGAGTGCTAATCCAATTTCCATATCATTTTAGGGTTATTTTAAAAAAACAGTGCTCTACTACGGTTTTTACACCAACTCTACAATCACGAAAACTGAGAACAATTCTTCCTATAACATGCAGCTGGCCTATATTTTCACTATTGGGATTTATTTCATCATCTGCTTCTTTAGCTTGGTGTACAGGTACAATAACTATATATTCCTCCTGCACTTTAAAATGGATATATCTGTATGAAGACAAAAATGCTATTCACATTTTAAGAGCGTCTACTAGTAGTAGTAATAATATCCTTGGCCACTAATTTGGACATGCTGCTGTTCACGAATTCCTGTTTCTAGTTCCTGATAGTAATAAAAGAATCTGCTGAAATTAAATACGCTGTCATCAAATTTCCCCAGTTTAGGGCTACATAGTGTCCAAAGTGCTGCCAGACCCACCAGACAGGGTGTAGAATCACTGCAAAGACACCAATGACCCCCCAGAAGAATTCTGGCTTAGTCAGTTGAGTGTAATCCCGTTATGAATGCTGCTGTCCATAACTTCCACGGGTGATTTGCTGCATTGAAATGGCCCTTCAGACGCAGCCATTGCTGACATGGAATAGGGGAAAAGAAGGCAGGAAGTAGCAGGGTATATAAAGAGACCTGTTGACCTCAGTTTCCCCATCTGTAAAATGTGCATAAAGGGAAAGGGGAGTGACTGTAACTGAACTCTACATTCACTAATCAAGGAAGGTAGTTTTCTGTAGTTTGCAAGACTGATTTTTTTTCCCCCACCCTATTTGGGTCTTTCCTCTCAAAGACTCCCTGCCTTTCCCTAATACTGATCTCCTGCGTGTAACTTCTACTGCAGCATGGCAAAGTCCTTCTGTAAGAACTTCCTCAATCTTCAGACTTACTCTGGAAGTGCTGCCAAGCTTCTCTGCATCTGGGACTTCAATATAACCAATGAGAAAGCTGTGAAACTGAAGCAAAGCAATCTCAGTACACAAATAAAGGTACAGAATGAAATGGATCGGAAAGAAATCCTCTCCCCATGTGAGCAGATCTAACTCTCGGTTTGAATGTATGACTTGCTCAAGAAAGTGCCATCGGATACTTCAGAGATCCAACTTCTTCCTGCCCCACTAGTTGACTATGTGAAGGTTTTCTGTTAGGAGCCATTTACTTACCTGCCATTGGCTTAACAACATATTTCTAAAGGAATTTTTTTCTAGCTCCTTCTTTTTTGTCCTGGCAGTTGAATCTCTACAACTGTGGCATGAATATTTGCCCAGCTCTATTTTTTTTTCAGACCTGCTGCCAAACAGTGGCCTTTAGCTAGAAGGTGGGGGGAACACACTGCTCTTTGCCTGGCATTATCTAGCATACTGCTGATTTAACTGAGATTATTTCCATATAACATGCTTCTCTCCCTCATTGTGGCATATCCTATACGGTTGTGCACATGAACGAATGGTGCCTTGCCCCTAGCTCATGTTTTTTCCTTTATTTTTGGCCTTTTTTATCATTGTGAGTTTGGTTTTCTTGGTATTGGATCACTTAGGTAGAAAGGCACCGTTGGGAGCTGTAGCCCTAACTATGAAGTATGATGAAACTTGTACAAGAGACTGCCCCAAACATAGTGAGTACAATTGTGCTGCCTGCACTAAGGACTTGTCTTCACTACCGGGGTAAGTCGACCTAAGTTACGCTACTCCAGCTATGTGAATAATGTAGCTGGATTCGACGTAGCTTAGATCAGCTTACCCCAGTGTCTTCACTGTGCTGCGTCGATGGGAGATGCTCTCCAGTCGACTTCCCTTACTCTTCTAAGAGAGATGGAGTACTGAAGTTGACTGGAGAGCGCTCTGCTGTCGATCTAGTGGGTCTTCACTTGACCCACTAAATCGATCCCTGCTGTATACATTGCAGCAGCATCAATCTTCCCATAGTGGAGACCAGCCCTAAGAGATCACCTGTATTCTATCCCTTGAGTGGTCACTTAGGACAGGTGTGGAGAGAGCACTGGCCTGGGATTTATGAGACCTGGTGTGACCGAGGTACTAGGGGGCCACCCTGATATTACTCAATTAGGGAAAACTGCAAAGAATGTGGCAGACAGTCCCCAAAGCTAGTGGATGTCCCAATGCTTAGAGTTACCAAACTAACATAAAACAGCTTCCACAATACCTCACTGGTTGCACAGAAGCCAAAACACAGTTCCCTTATAGCAACCCAGCCTTGGGCTTCCACCCAGACACCCAAATCAGATATGCTGAAGATTACTGAAAATCTTATTCATCATATAAGAAAGTTCTACCAATCCTAAAGGATTTGACACATTACCTCCCAAGTTAATGAATATTTCAGATTTTACCCAAATACACGCTGACAGCCAATTCTTGTTAACTAAACTGAAATGTATTAAAAAAAAGAAAAGAGAGAGAGTATTGGTTAAAAGATCAGTATTACATACAGACATGAGTACAATTCTAAGTTCAGTTTTATAGTAGAGATGGTGAGCTTTATAGCTGCAAAAAGTTCTTTCAGACTTAGTCCACAGGTTATAGTCCAATGTTCATATTCCGGGTGATCCAGGTGGGACTGGAGATCTCAGTTTTATGACTTAAGCTTCCCCTGCATAAAGCATCAGGCAGATCTGAAATGAAATAATCAGATCCCAAGAGTCTTTTATACAGTTTTCTAGCAGCCTCTTGACCTGGGCGAACAATAGGCTTTTGATGTAACCTTCTGCTTCCCGAACGTCATGGGTAATTAACTACATGGATTAACATAAAGTAATTTATCCATTAAGCAGTTTATCACAAACTTTAAAGAGACATATAGACAATGACATTATTTCACCCAAGATTCATCTAAATGTTAATATTCCCTTTTGATCTCTGAATCCGTAGCTATCGTAATAGACAGGAACTGTCTGTTTACATGGCTAACATCTAAGAAGATATAAGTAAATGCATACAATTAGTATTAGTAACAATACAAGTTTGCATTTCAAAGTTCTAGCCTATCTAAGATGCAGTGGCCCTAATTAACATTTACATACTTTTCTCACATGTCTCTAAAGGTTGAATCTGCATCAATTAGCCTGCGAGCTGCTTAACCCTTTCTGGCCATGTGTCAAACCTGAGTTCTATTCCTGGCTTGGCCACTAGTCTGCTGGGAGACGTTGGACATGTCACTGCCCCGCTCAATGCCTCAGTTTCCCCATTTATAAAATGTGGGTAATGATACTAACAACCTTTGTAAATCACTTTGAGATCTATTGCTCAATAGCACTAGGTAAGAGCTAGATGTTGTTGTTGTTGTTGTCATACTATTGACTAAGGCCTATGCTTAATTAGCAAGTGTTTGATTGCAGGAATCCCTGTCTGAAGTGACCCTCGAGGTACTGAACCTTTCTCTAAAGCAGAAAATTGCTCGTATCGCTATTCATCTGGTGGTTTGGGTGGCTTCCTTGGGAATAGCAGCTGCTTGTTGTGCTGGTGTTTACTACCTCTCAAGAAATGAACTACAGGTAAGGACAAGGTTTGGTAAACTGCTACCCTGGAAACACAGGCTTCAACATTGGTTTGCTGGACTCTTGAGTGCTAATGACAATTCATGATTAAGGCTTGAAAGACAATAAGGCATCATAGGTGTTGCTTCTGCTAATAGGCTCATATAACCTTCCATAACTTAATACTAGTTTAAATAATCAAGGCCTAGAAGGCAGCAGGAAGAATTGCTTAGTTCGGATTCCAGTAGCCTTATTCTGCTAGGTACTACAAAGAAAAACAAGGAAAAGACAGAAAATGCTGTCTGGTGCACTCTAAGCCCCCAGTACTGCACTTGGATCTGCGAGTGCCCTCCCCTTGCCTGTGTGGGTACAGAGGTCCATCCTAGCAGGACTGGGCATATGAAAGCATGATAGCATAGGTTAAATGCAGAGCCGTGACTCTCCAAGAGAATGCAGGCATCGCAGTGTACAAACTGTTCCACAAAGACAATTCTGAGGGGAGGCTCTCTTATGCTTTATTTTTCTTTCCCTTTAAGCTCCTGGAAGGTAACAAAAGTGAGCTGGAAAACGAGGCTGCCACGCTAGTGCTGCCCATTGTTGTGTCTCTCCTCAACCTCCTCATCCCCTTCTGCTTCGCCTTGTTTGGACTCATAGAGAAATTCCAGTATCCCAGACATCAGCTCTACGCCACTATTATCAGGTATCCAGTGCCATCCTCTCCTAGTTAGCCGCACGAGCTGCCTGAAGCTGCTGCACTTTTTCTGTCGACGGTAAGGCCCATGACGAAAGAGTACTGAAAGCAGCAGTCTGCTATGCATCAGGGCAGTTGCTCCATTCAAAGGATTTGTGACTCCCCCTCTAATGCTGCCTGTTATGTACTTGGAGCTCGCTACAGTGCCACAGCCTCAGTGGAGGCAAGCGTATTGTTTCCCTCTCTTTCAAGCCTATCCTGATACACTGGGCTTTGCTCAGCCTGTGATGCAGACCCCAGTGTGGGAAAGATGGAAAATGGAGGGACGGTTGGTTACAGCAATACAAAGTACCATCATCCCTGCTCCACCGAGAGTGTCTTCTAAAGCTGGCCAAGTGGAGCTGCACTCTACTTTAAAGCTGACATCCCTAGTGTAGGACAATGTGCAAATACTGCTGCCTTTCTCCCACATGGAATGTCACACATCTCACTTGCAATGTGTTTCACAGAATCAAATGCATTAGAAAGGAGTGATGTGCAACCGATGTCACATCCCTCCATGTTTGTTTAACAGGAATCAATATAGTTACTTCTTCTTTGTAGGAATGTTTGTCTGAAAATATCAATAATTGGAATCCTCTGCTACTATTGGCTTAACGATGTGGCTACGTCAGAGAAAGAGGTAAAGTTCTAATGACTCGTGTGTACAAATCTTTGCCATAAAACACATGGTCAGGAATTAGCCTTAAACCACTTTCATAATATTTTGTCTAAACATCAGGAAATATGTGATCAGTGGAGGAAAAGGTGTGTGAAAGGGAACAGACAGTTGGGATGAAATTTGCCCCAGTGCAGAGGCTATATGTGGCCTCTTAAGAGAGGGAAGGAATTGTGGCCTTGACATTCTTCAGCTGGATCCAGGAATCTTTGGAGAAACAACTGTTGTGAGGAAAAAATGTCAGAGTATGACATTATTCATCCAGCTTAGATCAGTACTAGCTATAGCTCACTGTATAGACAGAGACAATGATGAATTCCATTGTACTGGATCTGAGCACATTTTTGAGCTCTATCCTCACTGGAGTTGTTTTGGGAGGCTGTCTGAGGGGGAGGGAAACTAGAGTGAACAACGGTCTGAGCTACAGCCTCCTGAAATTTTTCCGTTTGTCTTTCAATGAGCTTTGGATCAGGGTCCAGAAGTTCATACATTAGACAGAGAGATTTGAATTAAATACACCCTTTATTTTGCTCTCTTAAAAGTGCTGGGAAAGCCTAGTTGGCCAAGAAATCTACCGTCTCATTGTGATTGACTTCATATTTTGCTTGCTTGGTTCTTTCTTTGGAGAATTTGTACGAAGGTGAGTGTGATTTCTAGATTACATCGTTACTGATTTGATGGCAATATTTTAAATGAATGCTCAGTTTGTACCCGTTATCTCATAGAGAAGTATTTTTACATTTAAATTTTAGCTGCTTCATCCTATATAGCATAACTCTTGGCTCAAATGAAAAATGTTCTTTGGCTTCTATCATCCATGCAGCATATTCATGAACATCAGTATTTTGTCAAATACAGATATGTGCTTATTCTTCCATTTGCTGCCTAACTGACAAACGGTGCACACTTTTATATAAATCCACATATAGTTAGTCATTGTTACTTATATGCAGGAGTTTCCTTTAAAGATTGTTGCAGTTCTATAGTTCATGATTTTGTGTCATTTTCAGAATCATTGGAACTAAATGTTGCAAAAAACTTGGAGTGCCAGAATTTGATATTGCACGAAATGTTTTAGACTTGATCTACACACAGACTTTGGCCTGGTAAGTGATGAGTTTTCATTCATACCTGCTGTAAAATATTAGTATTTATTCCTACAGAGCCACTATGAAAAACAGCCTGATGATGATGTTTGCGACAGATAAGGATATGGCAGGAAATTGCCCTGGGAGACCTCATTAAATTAAGTTTAAGTAGCTTAGTGTTCATTGTATTAAATGAATGATTGATCTATTATTGTGGGCTGGGATTGTATGTAACCTAGTCTTTTGAAGCTATACCCTGTTTCCTGATTACTCTTCCCAGAATGTCATGATCAAAGGCCCAAGCTGTATAAAGGAAGGATTGACCTATTCCTGGCTCGGCTAGTTCTGAGCTAAGGCCGCTATGAACTTGTAACCACAGGAAAACCCTTTGTGGGGTTTGAAGGACTGACTTTTACCAGAGCCGCTGTTGGAGTTGAGGAATGGGGATGATCTCTCTCTGGGGAGGGCGGAGGGTAAAGCTTATTAGCATGTGTGTAGACTCCTTTATTGTTTTTAATATGTTTTTTCTGTAATGCTTTCACCTTAAGAATAAGTGTGTTTTGCTTATAAAGAGCTGTGTGGTAACCTGTAACTGCTGGCAATAAACTGGTCATAGCTTTCAGCAAGAAAGCAAAGCACAGACTGAGGCCTGTTTAGTAGGGTTACCATATTTAAAAAATAAAAAAAGAGGACACTCCACGGGGTCCTGGCCCCACCCCTTTCCCACCCCCGGCCCCGCCCCAACTCCGCCCATTCCCTGCCCCTTCCCCAAAGTCCCCGCCCTAACTCCCCCTCCTCCCTCCCAGCCACACGAAA
>NC_048307.1:17224167-17302931 GCF_013100865.1 Trachemys scripta elegans | reverse complement strand
ACATGTCCGGGAAAAAACGGACGTATGGTAACCCTACCGTTTAGGCAGTCTGACTTGCTAGGAATAATACAGGGTAGGCAAAGGACTGTGCAGTCTGGATAAATGCCAGTCAGGAGGGAGAGAGACATGGGTCTCGGCCCAAGAGAGGTGACGGCTGGGAGCCCAGAGCGGGTCCCTTGGTGAACCACGGAGAGGGAATACAGATGCATTTGCCTGAACTGTGACCACATTTACAAGTGCTTGGCTACCACAATGGTAAGAATGGTATAAAAACCGTGATAGAAAGACATTTTAACCTACCTTTTCTTAAAATTGTAACTTAAAGACACACCCATCCCCTGTTTTTTGTCATTCCCCACTCTGCAGAACATGGGCGGGGGGAGGGGGGGGTGCTGCAGCACCCCCAGGTTTTATGCGGGGCCACTGGCCCTGCGCCCCGCTCCCCAGCCGCTGACTCTGAGCAAAAACCTGGGGGTGCTTCCTGTGCCTATGCCCTGGGCCGGCCCTCCGCCCGCACTCGGCTCCCCAACCCTTCACCTCACCTGGGGCTCGGGTCCTGGCTGCTGGACCTACTCTCCAGCTGCTGGCCCAGCCCCCGGGGTCCCACGCCCAGCCCCACCCCCTGCTCCCAGGTCTTCGCTCCCGGGGCCTGCCTCACTCCTGGCCCCGCACCCGGGGCTCTGTTCCTGGGGCCCTGGATGTCGGCCCTGCTCCCTGGCCACTGGTCCCATGCCAAGGGCCCCGCACCTGGACCCCCACTTCTAGGGCTCCACTCCAGGGGCCCCACACCTATCCCCACAGCTGGGGCTCTGCTCTTTGCCCTGCACGTGGGGTCCTGACTGCTGGCCCCTGCCCGGGGCTCCACTCCTGGCCCCACGCCTGCCCCCAGCTGTGGCCTCGGCCCCTTTATCCTTTCCGCCCCCCCTCCCCCTTCCCGGAGACACAGCTCTACTCTCAGCCCTCAGTGAGGGAGGCAGGGAGAAGAGGTAAGGGGGATGGCTTTCAGCACCCCCACTACTAAAAATGTTCCAGCGCCACTGCTACAGAATTGAAGTAAAATTAATAACAGTGATTTTATGCAGGACCTACACAAAGTAGTCTTCTTTCTGGCCACAACTGAAAACTGGGGGGTGGAAGGAGGTTGTAGGAAGGAGCATCCTGCATCTTTGATATTATGTCTTACTTCCCTTCTGAAGTAGCATCACTATCAAAGCTTTTCTACTATCAAATGGTGTTAGCAACAAGTTGGGAAGGAGACTGTCCGATGAGCGACAGAATAAGGAAGGAAATTGTTTTCCAAATTCTAAAAGAATATTGCAAATGTTTTGCTTTATTTTTAAGTATAATTTTTAAAAGGTTAATTTACCTATAACAAGTTTTACTTATTGTTACATTTAACAATATTAATATTATAATAACTTTATCCAAATATAGTCTGATATATTCTATTTTCATACCATGCAGTAAAAACCAAAGACTGAGTTTTCATATGTTTTTGGATTCTTTCTCCCTTACATTTTTTTTTCTTGTAGGATTGGCATCTTCTTCGCACCTTTAATGCCAGCCATGCAGATTATATCATTTTTTATAATATTTTATGTAAAAAAGGTAAGGAGCTTTATATTTTCTCTTCTTCAAGAACCATGAACCCTAACTAGTCCAACATCTCAGCAAGAGCACATTCTTACCTGAGTTTTCAGGAGCGAGGTGGAAGCTTCAGCTTCTTGAAACATGGATCATTACTGTCAGGAGCCTTGAATGATACTGTATCTATGTCCTGCCTCTACAGAAAAAGTTCTTCGAGGGACAAAAAGAGAGGTTAAGGGCAAAATTTATCAGGTGCAGAGAATGAAGTAGTGAAATGAAAGTGTGGGTGGGTGTGACACCCACCCACACACACACACACCAGCCAAAACCAGAAGTCCCCCCCATTGTTGTATGCATGACTGTACTATTTTCAATAATTGAACACTTAGACTGTGTCTACCCTATGAGTGCTACTGCTGCAGCTGTGATGCTGTAATGTATCCTACATTGACAGAAAGGGTTTTTCTGTTGATTTGTAGCTAATCCACCTCCCCAAGCGGTAGTAGCGAGATCAATGGAAGAAATGTTCTATTGACCTAGTCACATCTAGACCAGTGGGCGAGGTTAGCTTAACTATGATGCTCAAGGGTATGAATTTTTTCACACCCCTGAGCAATGTAGATAAATTGATCTTAATTGTAAGTCTAGACCAGGCCTGAGTCTACTGCCATAGCATATAGGAGAAGTTGACTTCTGCTGAGTTCTTCTCAAACTCAACAAATATTAAATGTTTTGTGGTCTTGAAAGTAGAATTGTACCATTGATCAAAACTCCCTTGAACTTTGGGGTTCAGGTGAAATGCCCCCTAGTCTGGTTTTCAAAATCCTGACCAACAGAATACAGTTTTGCCTCTCACTATTTGAAAGGCTGTACTTTATAATGATGTGGTATGTTTGTTGCTGGAAGTGCTGTTTGGAAACTGTTGATGAATGCTATTCCTATGATTTTGCTAGCAATTTCAACTGGATTGAGTGAAGCACAGTTATTTAAGTGGCATGTAACACAACTCCATCTGTGTGTGTGTGCATCTTTTTTTAAAGGTCAGTCTGATGAGGAATTGTCAACCACCTCGCAAAGTCTGGAGAGCTTCTCAGATGACAACACTCTTCATTTTTCTGCTGTTTTTCCCTTCCTTTACTGGAGTCCTGTCTGTAATGGCGATCACTATCTGGAGGTAGGAAAGAGCATCAGCATTCAGTCTGATATCTCTAAACTGAATTACACCTTAATCAGAAACCAAACAGGGTGAAGATATTTCAATACATACTAAAGAGAAATCTGCATTGTCTTCCACTGAAAGGTTTCCAGTGTTGCTCATAAACTGTTCAGGACTCTAAAGAACACTACTGCAAACTCATGGACTTTAAGTTAATCTCTTGAAAGCTGTGCTCAACTATTGAAAGAGAGTGGAATTGAGACTCTGCGGCTCCCCCCAAAGATCTGAGGGATGAGAAGGAAGCAGAGGAAGGGTGGTACTGGCCTGTGACATGGGTAACCCAGGTTCCTTTCTTTCCTCTGCCACAGACTTCCTGTGTGATTTCAGGCAAGTCACATGGTGTCCCTTTGCCTCAGGTCCCCCATCTGTAAAATGAGAGAGAGTAGAATTTCCCTGCTTCACAACATAGTGTGAGGATAAATGCTCTAAAGACTGTTTGAGGCGCTCGGATACTATAGTAATGGGAGCCATGTAGGTATGATAGATAGAAGCTGCTATTCCTGTTTGTCCATTTTCCTTACATTCACTTCTGCTCTCCCACCTGGAGGAACAAAAGGCGGCCCAAGAAACAATTCAAGATGTATGGAGGCAGAAAACTTTTATAAGAAAAATCAGATGAGTTGCAAACCTCTGTTTGGCGGCTTGAGTTTGGTTTGGTTATTAAATGAAACATTTGCTGTGACAGTCTGGCTCTCCCTCCTCTCTTTCTCTCAGAAGTTTCTGTGACAAACGCATTTCCTCTTCTCTCTCGCACCCAATACAGCAGCCTCGCTTGCTAGCTACCAAAAAAGTGACTTAAGATCAAGGGCAGGCCCAGAAATCAGGGTTCAAGTGGGATGTTTCCTAGTAGATCTTCATAAACACTGGGAGGTTTCACTCAATTCAGATTTGCATGGCTTGGCTCCATTCCAGTCTCTGCAAACCAAACCTTCCACCTTATCACAAACAGAAACCTTTATTAACCTACCTCATGAATGCTAAGACCTTTTTATTTTTAGTCTGAAAATTACTGCTTTTGCTAGGGGCTGAGTCACATCCTGTTTTTACCAGAAATCTTATCTGAATATTCTTCTACAAAAATGGGGCGGAAAAACAAGGTGGTGGTGGTGTGGTTTTTAAGCATTCATGATGCATCTATAAAAGCAATGGTTTTTTACATTCATAAGTTTACTGCAAAATCTATGTAGCCTCTACTATGGCAATTAACTTGTTATAACTAGCTAGAGATTGGCACCTGAAAGGCAGTGCTGCCCACTGCTCTACTGTGAGAGGGTCTTGTGTCCAGGGTCGGCGCAACTCATTAGTCGACCGAGGTGGTCGCCTAGGGCACTGGCATTTGGGGGGTGGCGACCGCGGCGGCCGAACATCTGGCCACCACGGTCATCGTCGGTATTTCGAGGCAGGACCTTCCGCCGCCTCTGTTGGGGGCGCCATTTTGGGAGCGGGGCCTTCCGCCACCTAGGGCGCCAAAAAGTCTGCCGGCGCTCCTGCTTGTGTGTCTGCTCGGATAGTCAACTGGGCCCATGCTATCGGCCAGGGACTCATCAGTGTAAAAACTTAAACACAGACATGGAGCAAGCCCTCTGTCAGTTAAGATTTGCTCAGGCAGTTACACTTCAGTGAGTTGAACTGTATGCAGTCTCCCAAGAAGACCTAGTATTCTGTGGCAACGGGTGTAACTAACCCAAGAGTGAGGGTACAGAGGCCCAGGGGAAATGAACTAGCACTTTTTAAAAAATATACTTTGTCTTGTTTTTCCAGGCTGACGCCTTCTAAGCAGTGTGGTCCGTTCCAAGGCTTGACTTCCATAATTCATGCCGTTTCTGGGTGGATACACATATTGGACAGCTATTCCAGCTCGAAATGGGTGGTGTGGATTTATCGTAACTTAATTGGAAGCGTGCATTTCTTCTTCATCCTCACTGTCATTGTCCTGTAAGTGTCCATAAATGGAACTGGGGCGGGGGGAGAAAGTGAGGGAAACTTCTTCATGAGGTGTTCATTCTCTCTGATGAAAACGCAAAGGAAACTTTAAAACTTCATTGGTGGAAACAATAAATATATTGGAATTTAGTGAGAATTTGTGATATGTGAATAGAGAAGCAAAGACAATTTGCTTCTTTTTATATGAGGTGCTCAGAGCTCTTTACAAAGCAGCCTCACACTAGCCCTATGAGAGACCGTTCTGCAAGTACACCCACTTTATTGGGTATCCAGATTTACAAAGCCTCTTCCCACTAGTGCATTTACAACTTACAAAATAAGCAAATCATCTTGGATACAACTGATAGGATAGTTTGTTCTTCCTGTTTGAAAGGTAAGCAAATCGATAAGTAAAGGGGGCAGATTTTCAAAGGCACAATTGACAGGCCGGGTCTACACTAGGAACTTTTGCCAGTATAGTAATGTTGATTAGAGGGTGATTTATTTTTGGTGACATTTTTATACCAGCAAAAACCCTAGTGTAGATGCAATTATGGCTGGCAGGGGAAGGGGGGTCCTTTTGCTAGCATAGCTTCTTTTGTTTAGAGGAACTAGTATAGGCTATGCCGGTATAGACTGTCTATTGACTAGGAGGGTTTGTTGGGGTAGCTGGAACCAGTAAACTTTTTCTAGGCTGTGGGCTAGCCAACACTGCAAAGCCCTTTAGTGCCAGAGATGCAGCTTATATTAACAAAAGGGGAGGGATAGCTCAGTGGTTTGAGCATTGGCCTGCTAAACCCAGGGTTGTGAGTTCAATCCTTGAGGAGGCCATTTAGGGATCTGGGGCAAAAATCTGTCAGGGGATTGGTCCTGCTTTGAGCAGAGGGTTGGACCAGATGACCTCCTGAGGTCCCTTCCAACCCTGATATTCTATGATTCTATGAAAAGGAGTTCATTTGCTGATATAAGCTGATCTTCACTGGGTTTTGCTGGCAGAGCTATGTCAGTTAGGGGTGTGATTCCCCTCCCCCCCATCCCATCACATCACCTCCACACGCTGTCAACCAACCTAGCTACGCCAGCAAAACTTTGTAGTGTAGACCTGGTCTACATCTACACTACAGACTTCTGCTGGTATAGCTATGACAGTCAGGGGTGTGATTTGTGACCAGCGTAGCCTGTGCCAGAAGAAGCCCCTATTGTAGGTGCAGTAATACTAGCAACACTGTGCTTTTTACCTGAAACGCTTGGTTAACTGCTGTACCAGAACAAAGCATGGGTAGGTTGGTATAGCTGCATTGGCATTAGGAGCCCTTTGCTACTTTATACTGGCATTCCTATATATCAGCAAAGCACTTCTAGTGTAGACATGGCCCTGGTATAGACCTGGCTTTGGCATGTAATTCCCATTGGCACCTAACTGCCATTTGTGCCTTTGAAAAGCTCTCCCAAAGCAGTTATGGATTTTGCCCAAGACTCCAGAAATCAGCAGGAAAATTGGGAATAGTAGATGAGTCATTGCTCCCAGTCTCATAGTCCAATCACAATCCCTTCTAAGAGTCAAATCCTGATCCCATAAAAATCAATAACAAAACTCCAAGAGATTCCAGTGGAACCAGGATTTGCCTCTGTGTGATAGTGATTAAGGTTCATTAATTGGTAGGGGAAGGGGAGGGACAGTACCAACAACTGGTACAAGGTTGGTTGAAAACAATGGATTCCTGTCCAGAACTAAAAGGTACCTTGTGGTGTTGACCTGCCTGGCGTGTATTTGTGTAAGAGCCCATACAGCTTTGGGTCTTTCCCAATAGAACTTCTGACCCATTTAGTATTTGTCTGCCATTACTCATAAGTGGGACAAGGTGGGTGAGGTAATATCTTTTATAACAACACTGCATATTACTTATAAGTAATCACTGTGTAAAATGAACAAGAGCTCTTCTTTTTTGGCAGTGATTTGGAAGAGAAGCATCACCTGAATATAAATACTCACATGCTGAACTTTCTTTTCTTTCAGAATTATCACATATCTTTACTGGCAAATAATAGAAGGAAGAAAGATAATGGTCAGACTCCTGCATGAGCAAATTATTAATGTAAGTTTGTTTTTCAGGTTGCTGTCTTTTTTTAAATAATAGAAAACATGTTAGCTCGTTTCCTCATGTCCGTTGCATATGACGCTTGCACGCAGAGAGGTTTCCGTTTTGGCACAAGAGAGAAGAGGAAAATATCCTCCTAAACACACTTGACTAACCAATCCTGTATGCAGTTTATTTTAAGGTTACACACAATTCCTCAGACGTGTTATTTGAAGCAAGGAAATGGTTTGTTTTCCACAGGTGTGGTGTCAGATGGTTAGGTGTCAAGATATGGTACTTTCAGGAACTAGTAGTCTGATCTGGCTCTGCAAACTGTGTGTCTTTGTTAGATTTGGTTTCTAAATAGACAGAAATTGAATTGGTGGGTATAGCCTTTTCAGTGCAAATACCATTCCCATTAATGCTAATGCCTAAGAGGACAGTAAAACCTGGGTGTTGTAAAAAACACCACAGAGCAGTTGCTTTATTTTCTTTGTGAAAATAAAAGTACAATTAGTTTTACTTTCATAAATATTATTTTTATGCTTTTTGCTTGGTATGTGTGAGGAGGGGTCTGAAGTTCATCATCCCAAAGGATTTTGTGACAATAAAGCCAGACTTAGAGCAGCACCTTGAGTTGTGTGAAAGTTTTGGGTCATGCGCCCTCATCCCTGAGACTTTTGGCTAAGCAGGATTTGGTTAGTCTGGAGAGCTGGCCAGCTTGCTAGGGAGAGGACAGGGGCTGCTAGAGCTGACTTGCTTTCTGAAGCTGGGACGTGGGGCCTATTTTCTGCATGTAAAGTCTGTGTAGAAGTCATCTTGGGTGAAATTCAGCAGTTTGCGATGGTCCTGTGTATGCTCCTTGGGCGCGAGAATAAGAATTGTCATGTGCCAGGGAGGTAGGCTCCATGCTGGTTCTGAATGTACTGATATGTGGGCACCACTGGATATGTTCTAGTGGCCAAGACAACCCCATGGAGGTAGAAAGAGCCAGCCTGTTGGCTAGAGTAGTGACTGCAGAGGGGCTGTACTGCAGACTTCCTGTCTGTCTGTCTGTCTGTCTGTCTGCAGCTGGAGGAGATGATTTTATTTCTCCTCACCCTACCCTTCCGCTGCCACCTCCCCTGCAGGGTAGCTACATAGTCTGTTTAATCAGATTCCTGCAGGATTTGAGAATGTAACTATATGCATAACAACTCCCTCTTCTGCATTCTCTCAGCTGGCTTTGGGAAAGCTAGTGCTTTAGACTGCATCTCTCCCTGCCTCCGCAGTAAATCTTTGGGGTTACAGCCTGTGACGGGTTCAGTCACAGAGACCCCCTTGGGACTGTCACCTGATGTGCTGAGATTACCTCTGAGCCCATTTTCCCTGCCAGCTTGGGACTCCAGAACCCTGTCTTATTGAGCCAGACACACTAGCCTGCTGCAACACAGGCCCAGGTCTGGTCCATGCCCCCAAAGCTTCAGACTTTAGGTGACCTGCTTAGCAGTTTTTGGTTATCTCCAGCACCCGGACACCCAGCTCCTAATGGGATCCAAACCCCAAATAAATCCATTTTACTCTGTATAAAGCTTATACAGGGTAAACTCATAAATTGTCCGCCCTCTATAACCCTGATAGAGAGAGATACACAGCTGTTTGCTCCCCCAGGTATTAATCACGTACTCTGGGTTTATCAATAAACAAAAGTGATTTTATTATGTATAAAAAGTAGGATTTAAGTGGTTGCAAGTAATAATAGACAGAACAAAGTAAGTTACCAAGCAAAATAAAACAAAACACGTAAATCTAAGCCTAATACATTAAGAAACTGATTACAGATAATATCTCACCCTCACATGTTCCAAAAAGCTTCTTTCAAAGACTAGACTCCTTCCTATTCTGAGCCCAATTCTTTCCCCTGGCAATGTTCTTGTCAGTTCCAGCAGACATCTTAGGTGGAAATTAGGGGTTTTCTGATGACTGGAAGCTCCCTTTGTTTGGTTCCACCCCCTTTTATATCTTTGGCACAAGGCGGGAATCTTTTGTTTCTCTGGGTCCCCACCCCTCGTTATAAATGGAAAAGCACCAGGTTTAAGATGGATTCCAGTATCAGGTGACATGGTCACATGTCATTGTGAGACCCCCTCCATTCTTCCAGGGCTGGCAGGCACATATACAGGAAGGCTTGCTGGTAAATAAACCATTTACAGCCAATTGTCCTAGTCAATGGGAGCCGTCAAGATTCTAAACAACCATTAATGACCCAACTTTGCCTAATTACAATAGGACCTCAGAATTATACTTCATATTTCTAGCTTCAGATACAAGGATGATACATGCATACAAATAAGAGGAATATTCAGTAGGTTATAACCTTTATACTGATACCTTACAAGAGACCTTTTGCTTGAAGCATATTCCAGTTACATCATATTTACACTCATAAGCATATTTCCATAAAACATTATGGAGTGCAACATCACACAGCCCATCTAGAGATAAGTTTTGACTAATGGAGTTAGAATAACTTGGGTCTTATCTACTCTGGGAAATTATTCTGCTATACATATGCCAGTCAATTTCTGTTATAGCTGTGCCAGTATAACTCTCTTGTGTGGACATGATATTCTGGAATAAATGTGATTTTATTCCACAATTATTCCACTTTGATTGTAATTGCTATCCTGGTCAATTTCCCTATGTAGACAAGCCTTGCGATTGCATTAGGAATAATATGCACATTCAAGTTAATAACATTCTTTTTTTTTATTGTAGGAAGGAAAGGATAAAATGTTTTTACTTAATAAACTACGTGCACTGCAGACATCAAAACTAGACCCACCCAAAGGAGAACAGCAAGAGGTCAGTTCAAAGGCGTTGGTGTTTCTGTGTTGTTCACATTCTTTAGATAAATGATCACAAGGCCAGAAGGGAACACTATCTATGAAACAGGGAAAGATTAAGACTGAGCTCTCAAAACTGGATACTCTCATGAAAAACCAACCTTCCACACAAACTTCCTCATGGATAGACTTTACAAAAACTAGACAAGCCATTTACAACACAAACTTTGCTTATCTATGAACTGCTGATTTTATAAATCAATCACCAATTGGGGGTACATCCACTCCAGTTGTTAACACCTTTGCAAAGGCTAGTCTGGACAATGCCAATGCACTTGTAATTTACCCAGGGGATCACCAGAGGGTAAACATCTCAAGTAAAGACAACCTCCCTGTTGGTGTTTACAAAGCCAAAGGAAAACCTTCCTAATGTAGACGTGGTGTGACAGTCACAAAAGGTCTCATCCATTTTCAGGCCTCCTCTAGACTAGGGGAAAAGGTGCTTTCCCCTTCACCCCCAACTGAGTTAGGTCACATGAGCTTATTACTCCACAGAAAACCCCATTCAACATGAATGTGGAGAGTTTTTTATATCTTAGGTCAAGGTTAGCCTGAAGTGGGGTTTTCAATCTTTAAATGAGCTCAGCTGAGCTAATTTGACTTGAAAAAAGGACCCTTTTTTCCTAGCCTAGACAAGGCCAAGGTAAGAGTCCGTCCCTGGAGCGGATTCAGCCCAGGAGAGTTGTTCTGATGTTGATATGCTACCCTGTGTTCCGCTGGTTGTGTATTGTCACTCAGTATCCTGCTGGGATAGATGGATGGAGCTCTGAAATAATTCCTGTCTAATTTCCTTCTACCATTGTGCTGGTCTCAAGTGCTGGTTAATCACATCCTGCATTCTCCCCTATCTTCAAAACTCTCCTCTGGGCTCTTTAATGCTAAGACCACTTGTTTCTCTGTTACAGCCATTCTGCTTTTCTTTACAGATTCCCCTCTCTTCCTACATCACCCCCCACAAAGCCACCTGAAAGAAAGGGAAGCAAGCTAAAAAAAATAGTAAAAAAGGAAACAAAGGAAAAGAGCCCAAAGAGAGACAGAAGAAAATAAACTCTTTTTATCTCAGGAAGCTCAGTGCATCCAAATTCTCAAGCCGCATAGACAGAGCAATTCTCAAGCCACAACTTCTAGTGCAGATGCCCAAGCTCTGATGTCTTTCCTCTACAATGCACAATGCTCTTCTATTCCACCCAGTTATTTGTATCTAAAGCAATAAAAGATTCTTGTGGTAACCGATGAATTGTCAGTGTAACTCTAGAGAGCCAAATATGCCAATCCAGAAAACAGGAGACAGACCACCAGCATAGCATAGTGGTAAGAGCAAGGAACTGGGAGCTGAGATCTGAATTCTATTCCTAACTTGCTAGGTGGCTTTGGTCAAGTAATTAACATCCATGCCTCAGTTTCCCCATCAGAAAATTGGGAGTTATAAGATTCACCTGCCTTTGAGATTATTTGACAAAGGGTTCTGTATAGTGCATGCCAAAAACACTAGTGTTATTTCTCAGTATCTCCACGAGATGGAGACAGGAGCCAAATAAAACTTTGTAGCACCAATTCTTGAATAAAAGGCACTAATCTGCCTAAGCAGGCCTGTTCATGTTGTCTCCCAGACAGCTGGAGATGCCTGTCCCTAAGCTAATAAACTCAAAGCACTTTGGAGGACAGGATTAGAGTTCAAAATGACCTTGATAAATTACAGAATGGGTTTGAAGTCAACAGATTAAATTCAACGAAGACAAGTGCAAAGTATTACACCTAGGAAGAAAAAAATCAATTTGCCCAAGTACAAAATGGGGAATAATTGGCTAGGCAAGCAGTACTGCTCAAAAAGGATCTGAGGGTTGTAGTAGATCACAAATTGAATATAAGCCAACAATGTGATACAGCTGCAGAAAAGGCTAATATAATTCTTGGGTATATTAACAGGAGTGTCATATACGAGAGGTAATTGATCTGCTCTATTTGGCACTGGTGTGGCCTCAGCTTGAGTATTGTGTCCAGTTTGGTCACCACACTTTAAGAAAGATGTGGACAAATTGGAAAGAGTCCAGAGGAGAGCAACAAAAATGAGAAAAGGTTTAGAAAACCTGACCTACAAGGAAAGGTTTAAAAAAACTGGGTACGTTTATTCCCAAGAAAAGAAAGCCAAGTGGGGGGGACCTGATAAGTCTTCAAATATGTTGAGGGCTGTTATAAAGAGGATGGTGACCGATTTGTTCTCCATGTTCACTGAAGGGAGGAGAAGAAGTAATGGCCTTACTCTGCACCAAGGGAGATTGTGGTGAGATATAGGGGAAAACTTTCTAACTATAAGGATTGTTAAATACTGGAACGGGGTATTAAGGGAGGTTGTGGAATCCCTGCCACTGGAGGGTTTTTCAGAGCAGGTTAGACAAACACCTGTTGGGGTGGTCTAAGTTTACTTGGTCCTGGTTTAGCGCAAGGGGCTGGATTAGATGACCTCTTAAGGTCCCCTTCAGTCCTGCAATTTCTATGATTCTATCAAATGTGCTGAGGGTTATTCTCTAACTTGTTATGGCAGGAATAGCCTCGCTCAGTGCTTCACATAAGGAGATGGATTGTTTTTCTTTTCTCTCCCTAGTGCACTGTGCCTCTTGTTCCCATTAAAGTCCAATAGTGAAAATGCTACTGATTACTTTGGGGTAGGATTGAACTCTTTGTTGGGGCTGCCCTTTGCTTTCAGCATCCCATCTTTATGGATAGATTAGAGCTAATCAGGGATTGAATCCACCAAGATTTTTTTTTTTAGACCTTCTGAAAACATGTATGTCTGTTTGAGCTGGACAGCCCTATCCCTGACAGATGCGTGTGCGCTTTCTTTATTATCCATATATGATAAAGACAGGGAACCCCACCCTTCTACTCCTCCAGAGCCGCTTTTCTCTTGTAGGCTGTATCTTGCTCTTCCTGATGTTTTTTTTTTTTTAAGGCATCTAGTATTGATCAGCTGTGAGGACAATAACATAAAAACACTGTCATGTGACCCTTTCTCCACCAAGAGGGATGCATAGGGCAACCCTGGAGTTGGATGAACCTCTTTGGATAAAAACAAGAATAGATGACACACCAAAGTCAAGTTGAACCTAATGCTTTTTGGAGACTTGGAAGATGTCGTTTTTTTGTTTTTGTTTTTTTTAAATCACATCTCTGATGCTAGTTCTCCTAGTATTTCCAGCCAAGCTGAACCCAGAACATGTAGAAATCTAGCAAGGGACTCTGTTAAAATCTTATGATGACTGGCTGTGAGTTAATGCTCTCTGTTTGAGAGAAATGTGTGCACTTCAGGGTTAAATGAGCAATTGCAGTCAATGAGCACTGACTGCTGACAGGGCATCTGCCTACATGAGCAGTCCTGGAGTGAGGATGTGAGCATATAGCCCTCCCTAACACCTAGACAAATTTTAATAGCTTCCAAAATATGCATTTGCCTGTGACCTACTAGCCCCCTTGCAAATGTAGGTGCCAAAACACCCCGCAAGTGGAGCTGGGGGGAAAAGAGCACTGAGAAACAGGCACATTTTACCTACGTACCTGGAGCTTGGGGATGGAGGGACAGTATCCACAGAACAGCTACAGTCATGTAGGTATGTACATATTGCTAATCTGACATGCTGTCTTCCAGAGGAGTTCATCTTCGTACCAGCCATCTAGACAAGCTGCTCTGCAAATGACAGCCTCCCTAGAAAGGCCATTTGGGAGAAATGGAAGAGACTTCTATGCTGAGGTATGATAAGCCAGCCAAGAAGAGGGTCCGTCTACACTCTCCAGGGTACTTGTATGGAAGATAGTAGTTTTCGTGTGGATGTTGTGATGATAATAGGACCTCCGCAGTTTGCAGACACCATTATCCACCCACCTCAAAAACTATTTAATATAAAAATGTATCAAGAAAAGCTTTCAGAACAAAACCCAACTAGTTCTTCACAAAGCCACATAAGGTTGGCAGAAGCAAAGGATACATTTGTTTAAGTGATCTAAGTTTGCTTTTAAACATAAGGTAACAGTCATATTGGTGGAAAACATGGAAGTAAATATTTTGATTTACTGTGAATTTTGTTTTCAGTCCTCCTCTGCTGGGATACCAGAAAAGACTGGCCTGTCTCCTGGTAAGTAATAACTCTCAACACAGAGAAAACAACTCGCAGAAGTTCAGCTCAGTAAGATTTTGAAATGCAGTAGGTCAAAGTACCATAATGACTACAGAATTCTGTCTTCCTCCGATGAAGGGCAGGAACAAATAATCAGATTAGGCCACTAAAGCCCAACATCTTCAGAAGCAGACATTGGGTTTTCATGCCTCAGTTTTTGAGTGCTCGACTGTACGTCTTGGGCTCCTCTAGGGTACACCCTTATCTCTACTTGATGTCAATGGGAGCTGTGTGAGCTTAGCGCCTCTGACAATCAGGCCCAAGCTGTGTCAAACTGGGCATCCAAAATCAGTGGCTACTTTTGAAACATGGCGGCAGACTTATGTGTACCTGAAAAGTGAATTCCATGAAACTCCATGTCCTCTTAGGGGAGTAGGCCAGGCCTGGAGGGAATACTGTATCAGTAAGGGTTGTACTTCACTTTGCATTTGTTTCAAAGAGGGTTATTAAGGGTATGTCTACACTACCCGCTGACTTGGCAGGCAGCGATCGATCCAGCAGGGATCGATTTATCGCATCTAGTCTAGACGCGATAAATTGACCCCCGAGTGCTCTCCCGTCGACTCCTGTACTCCAGCGCCGAAAGAGGCGCAGGCAGAGTCGACAGGGGTTGACACACTGTGATGAAGTCAATAACGTACATGAATAACACAGCTGAATTTGACGTACTTAGATCAATCCCCCCCCAGTGTAGACCAGGGCTTAGTGTGTACATGGTGGCCTAGAACATTCATACAGCTAGAAGCAAGACAGGCATGGAATCTCACACATGAGCTTGATCTGGCTTGCACACACATGTATCTTCCTTGCACTTGAGAGATGGTTTAATTTACCAGCATAGGCACTTTCTTACAAATGGAGGGCTAACATTGTTATATGTGCACTCACCAAGTCCATCTTTCTTACTTCCTTTGCTAAAAGCAGACGAAGAGGGACACCAACCAGGGATTTCTGAGACTCTGGCACTGGCTCTGAGAGCCAGACAACAGGCTGAATGGGAAATGGAGGACGACAATGACGAGGACTTTAGACCATGAACTGTACGAAGCAATATATGTATACTATTTGCTAGAAGTACTTCTAGTAAACTTCACTGTTTTGCACTAATGGTTGGAAACCCATTGGAAATGACTGATTTTTTTCAAATAAGCAGCTAAGGAAAAAAATTAAAGCAAGAACACATCAGAAAATGCACTTTATGAATTGCAGTTTAAATTTTATAATTTCATAGTAAATGCACTGTACTATTTTGTTAAAAAATGAAATCTTGATAATAGCAGACCTCTCTAGCATCTGCTATGAAATCTCTTGCTGAAATATAGCAAATGACCACCATGGGTTAGGAAGGAATTTTTTATTGTATCGATGTAATGTGTGCCTAATGACAAATGCAAATTACAATTCTGGAACCTTTGATGGTAGTCCTATATCTGACTTGTTTTGATCTGGCTGTTCTTAGCTGTATTTTTTAAAAGCAGAAATGAAGTATTAATAAAATAAAAAGGATTCTAGCCTATTTAAAACTATTTGTTAAAGTAAATTGTGACACAGATTGGTGAATATAAAACTGTTTGTGTGAACCCTACTGCTGTCAGCCTCTCTCTCTTCACAATTAAAATTACTCATCTTTTGAACCTTTTTTGACAGAAGTTAAAGCATCATTTTAGAATGGCTATAATGTGATAAACTCTAATCTTGTTATGAGTTGCGTTTTTTTGTGTATTTTTATTATGACTTCACACCACTTACACCAGCTTACCACAGAAATCCTTTTTCTTCATATTTGTGGCAATTCCAGCTGCCATCTGATACATGTTAAGCTACAAGCACAAATTGTAAACAAAGGGTCAATAGCACCTAGCTACTCCAGCGTGCCTTGGAAATATGTGTTGGGGATTTTATCAACGTGATTTTGGGCTGCATGGTGCACTGCTTCTTCTGTTGCAGCAGTCTTTGCCACCTGCAGGGCCCTAGCCTGGCTATGCTGTCCATCTCAATTTGGTTCTCATTTCTTAGATACTTTTAAATGTCTACCTTTGTCCTCTAGTTTTCCAACTGCTTTCCTAATTTAAGAATTGCCCTTCAGTGGGGTTACTGTTGTAACTGTGTCTCTGGGAATTGATTTATTTCTCCTGTTGTTGTCACTGTCATTTCACGTCTCCTGCTCAGCCCCCTCTTCTCAACTCATTCCCTGGGTTACATTTTTTGCTTTTTCTTTATATTTGTTTCCTACCTAATACAATAGCAGGAGTGTGCTTGAGGCTTCAGAAAAAAAGACAAATACCTGCCTCAAGGAGCTTACAATCTAAGCTAGTGCTGGAGAGACGCCACAGCTGAAGGTGTAGGAAGAGGATCGGGTTTACACAATGGAAGACTGAAGTATTGTGTAGCTAGTGTACATCTAGTGCTGGGGCCTGACGCATACATATTTAAGTCTAGGCTTTGTTTTGCAGTGGAGGAAGGTAACTCAGGAGTAGGGTCGGCACTTGAAGGCTATTCAAAAGAATGGGGCTTTTGAGGAGGGATGGGAAAGTATGGGCTGCATGGCACGCATGAGATTGCAAAAGTTGTTGCTGGTCTAGGGGGTGCTGGAGTTAGGGTTATGGAAGGTCACACCCTTAAGCCTAGGGATAATGATAGAGCATAGGACATGGCTGGAGATGAACAGTAAGGGTAGAGCTTTGTCAGAAGGTACAAAGAGTAGGTGGGCAGCTGCTACAGTGTGGGATAGCAAAGGCTGCAGCTTTGAAAGGCCAGGCAGATGCCATATGGTTCAAGAGAGATGAACTTAGCCAGAGAGAGAGAGGTTGCAAAAGTCCAGGTGGGAGATTACCAAAGCTGTGGAGCAAACTCAGTTGGCCCAGCATTGTATATTTTAAATGTCTACCTTTGCCCTCTAGTTTTCCAACTGCTTTATTTTTATTCCAACTGTATATTTTTTCCTCCCTACCCTGTGCGCATAGTTCAAGCAAAAGAAAAGGTTTTCAGCAGATGGAATGCAAGGGCTCAGATCCAAGTGGCAAAACTGGTACTAGAAGGTGTGCATCAGTGAGCTGCCGAGGTAGGTAAATAGGAAATTGTAACTCTGGTGGAAAATCTTGTAACTACTACTGCTGAAAAAACGTCAACGTTGTCTAGGGCAGTGGTGCTCAACCAGGGGTATGTGTACTCCTGGGGGTACACACAGGTCTTCCAGGGGGTACATATATTTGCCCGGTTTTAGAACAGGCTACATAAAAAGCACTAGCAAAGTCAGTACAAACTTAAATTTCATACAGACAAATACTTGCTTATACTGCTATATATAGTGAAATGTAAGTACAAGATTTATATTCCAATTGATTTTATTTTATAATTATGGTTAAAATGAGAAAGTAACCAATTTGTCAGTAATAGTGTGCTGTAACACTTGTATTTTTATGTCTGATTTTGTAAGCAAATAGTTTTTAAGTGAGGTTAAATTTGGGGATATGCAAAACAATCAGACTCCTAAATGGGGTACAATAGTCTGGAAAGGTTGAGAGTCACTGGTCTAGGGCACAGCAGCTCATACTCACGTCAAGTGGTCTAACTACAACTGTTTATTTGCAAAGCGCATTCAGCCCTCTTCCAACTGTCCAGAAAAGAGTTTTCTAGAACAATTGCAATTCTCACATCTGCCCCACCACAATGGAATAGGGTGTTTTTTATAATTAAAATAAAGCTGAAAGATAAAAATTCTGAGCCAAGGTATGCAGCTAGTTCTGAAGTGAGGAGTAACATGTCTCCTTCCAGAACCAAATAATAGCAGCTTGTGACACAAATGCCAAATTCATTCAATTATATGATCTTAGTGCCCATTAGGAAAGATGCTTTTTTCTCTACCATTAACGCTACAAAATTGAGTAGGCTTGCCCCATTTAAGATAACTTCACAGTAGCAAGCCTACATATGCTTTACTTGATCAAAGTTTAAAAAGCTTTAAGGGAAAGAACTATTTTCATTCCACTGTACGTCTTGCTCATATGGGCACAGGTCCATTTACCAAAAGATGCTCAACTCCACTCTGCCAGGGTACTGTTCTGTTAAGAGACTGTCATACAAATTAATCTGCTGTCATCAACTTCTTACCTGAAGTACAGCTTCTGTAAGAAGAATGATCTTGTCCACTACAGTAATGGCATAGATAGGCAGCGTTTCAAAATACTTCTTCAGGAGGAAAGGATCAGACAACCTTAAGTGGAGCAAGCTATATTTGGAAGATCATTGTTTATAATGGCAGAAGAAAAGAAGACTAGTCTTTTTCCACTTACTGCCATTCAGCTCAATGACTTTTAATTAGAAAGTAGTGCAAGGACAGCTACCAGATGAAATAGCTCATATCAACTCACCTTACAATGATCAGATTAGTACAGATTCTTTAGTCTCAGTCTAGGAGAAGTTAGTGAGGAGGCAAGTGTTACAACAGAATCCATTTAGAAGTATCTATGTGTTAGTAACTTGGATAGGGGAAAGGAAGCTTTCTGCTTAACATTAGTTTTCTACAGTCCTCTGAATGAAAGACACAAGAGGACAAACTGTCTGTTACTTGAAGGGAGTATTTTATTAAAAATGGATTCAGCGCATACATGTCTATACTGTTACCAGTCATGCTACTCTCCAGGAGATATCTTACCACTTCAGCCTTTGATTCATTGTGCAATGGCTGGTTTGAACAAGGACTGGGCTGAAGACAGGCTGGTAAGGCTGAGAAAGAGTAACTCTTGAAAATAAGCAACCTTTATCAGTTCATACACGTTCCTCAGCAGGGACCTGTGTTTTAAATCTATTCCCCTACCACAGATACAGTACACAATTAATCACTATTTTCTGCAGCTAGAATGCCCACATATGAGTCTATCCTACCTTTAATCCAGGGGTTCTCAAACTGGGGGTCGGGACCTCTCAAGGAGTCGCAAGGTCATTATGTGGGGGAATCGTGAGCTGTCAACCTCCACCCCAAACCCCACTTACCTCCAGCATTTATAAATGGTGTTAAATATATTAAACAGTGTATTTAACTTATATGGGGGGGGTCGCACTCAGAGGCTTGCGATGTGAAAGGGGTCGCCAGTAAAAAAGTTTGAGACCCACTGCTTTAATCAACTTGTTAGTTCCTACATTACATGCAGATTTCATTTGAGTCAAGTGATGCTATAGAACTGTTTACACAATTAATTATTGGGCACAAAACACTGACTTTACCTAATTTATTGAGGTAGATTTTAACCCCTGATTGGTCATATGAGATATGCTATAGCCTATGAAGAAAGTGATTTCACCCAACAGTGACATGTAGCATATGAGTATCAGGCATAATTTAAATACAAAACAGAGTGAATTGATCAGTTGATCCTCTTAGTTTGCTACTCTAGCTTTGACAGGGAATGCTACTCAATTCCCACCACCAGAGTCTCAAGAAAGTGACTAGCCACTTGTGCAGTGCTGTATCTGAGCTGACAGGGGGCACGGGACAGGGAGGTGGAGCTCTAATGCAAGAGGGTAGCCTGCATGCTAAAGCATGCGATTACCCTTTTTATCTGAAAATACATAGTTACACATCTATTGGTTAAAAGTTAGCATGTTCGGCTACATCTCAATGGTCACCAACAACAGCAGGTAAACAACTGGTTTTAAGTCTCTCTACTTTTAAATGACATGGAAGTGACATTTTGTTCTGGAGGTAAGGTATAAAATTGACGGTTAATTTTCACTGTGCTCTCTCTAATTTAAATCAGACCACCCTTATTTTACAGTAGTTCTATCTCCACACATGCTTCCTTGCAGAGCTGTGCCATTCAGGACTTCTCTCCTCTAGCTACAGGTTCCACCCAAGGTACAGCTACAACAGTTTGATCATTTAGTGGTATTCATAATAAGAACAATGTTAATGTAGATCTTGATCCATTCGGAAAGGTATCAAACCCACTCTTATGGATGCTACTCATAACAGATGATGCATACCTGCCATACTATAAAACTAGCCCTGAACTATCCGACTTGTTTATTACAAGTCTAAACCACTTTGATTTTTACAGAAGTGTGAATCCAGATAAGTAGGAAGAAGCCCATGGAAACAGCAGCAAGGGCTAGGACGATACAGGCCTTGGCTGCATGTTATAGGGTCCGTAGGCTGGAACCCAGTGTAGAGGGCAGGCTTGGGTTCCCCTACCAGCCACATGGCATTGGAGCTGTCAGCTGGTCCAGAGGAACTGCGATTTCTACAGAAGGGGAGGAACTTAGCGACCTGGCTGGAGGGCCAAGCCACAAACTGGAAGCTGCCACTCCGAGAGCGAGAGAGGCTACAGACTGAGAGAAGACGGGTAGAAAGAGCACTAAGGAGGACGCAGCACCTGGCAGAACTAATCCCCAGAATGGCCATGAGCGGTGAAGGAACTCCATCACAAGTGGCCAGGCAAAGGATCGCCCCACTACAAGGCCCGGTGTGGAAGACTGTGCAACAATTGACCCAGATACAAGCGGAGGTTGAAATACTGTAGCGGACTGTAAAGGAATGCATAAGGTGTTCACCCCCATGCAAGGAGAGCCATAGCAGAAAAACAGGAAGAGACAATAGAGCCACATTATGCAGAAGCCTTTTTTATAGAGAGCGCTTGTAACCTCCGAGGCTGAACTCTAGAGTCACTACCCCTGCAGAAGGTGACTGACAAACAGCAGGGACGGATCCAGATCTCGCTGAGGCAAGTGCTGGAGAGCCAACAGAAGCAGTGGGAGGCGCATTGGTACCTGCAAGACTATCTGACAGCTAGCTGAACAGCAGCTGTATTTGTTCAAACTCCTGTGGGAAGAAATTAGTAGAGGCTGCAGGGAATAAGATTGGAAGGGAGGTACCAGGGCCAGGAGCCAGTCAAAGCAGTGTTATGCCTACGGACGAAGGTGATACCTAAAAAGAGAGTACCCGGACCTGCACAGGGACAGGAAGCCTTACTCAGAAGGCAGGAAAACAAAGTCCAAAAGAGTCCTACCTGTGTGGACAACAGGAAAAGGAGGGGCATGTTTTGCCTGGCTACAGAAGGGATGCCCATATATGAGCTATGAAGTGAAGGCTAGCCCAGGAGTAGGGGCTGGACAAAAGAAGGTCAATTGGAAGACTACTGCTAACACAAGGCAAAGGAGTTTGCTTTGGGTGCTGTGAGGTTGGCCATAAGGAGGCACTACCCTCTTCTGAAAGGACAGGATAGCAAGGGGAAGTCATGGACTCCAGTGACATAGAAAACAAGGGAGGGGGTGTCCAGGGACCAGAGCATGGTGGAAACTGTCAGGATAGACACAGCGGCAATCACTATGGACCCACACACCCAGTAGGAGGTAGTAAGGAGGTAACAGATGACTGGGGTGGAGAGGGCCCACACCGACATCAGAACGAACACAGAAGCAGAGCAAGCTATGGTGGGAACACAAACCCTGAGGGATCCTGTGGAGGCAAGTGAAGGAGCTATAGGAGAAGCTAGCAGCAGCAGAGCAAGCCCTGTGAATAGCTGAAGAAGATATGGAGTTCCAAAAGAAAACGTTGCGGGAGGCCATGGAGGACCAGCATAATTTGCGTCTCCTGGTGGCGGAGGCAGAACAAGAGAGGGATGATCTGTGGGCACAGCTCAGGGAAATGCAGGGCAGGAGGCCATTACAGCCCTGTGGGTTGTAGGCTTGAGGAACAGGGTATGTGATGCCATGTCCACCTCACACAGGATTGGAAGGGGTTAAGATGGCCAGGCAGGCCAATTAACTCCCCAGGCTACACCTGCAGGAGGAGCTAAGGCACATGTGTTGATTAAACCAGGCCCAGCTGGATAGGAACAGGAGGGGCCTCTATAAAGCCCAGGAGCTGAGAGAAGAAGGGGGCTGCAAGGAGGTAGTCTGTAGTATTTCTGTGAGGAGAAAGGTTGTAGGAAGAAGCCCAGGGAAACAGCAGCAAGGGATAGGACAGTACAGGCCTTGGCTGCATGTTATAGGGTCCCTGAGCTGGAACCCAGTGTAGCGGGCAAGCCTGGGTTCCCCTACCAGCCACCGGGTAGTGACACAGGATGTTGGAGACATCAGACAGACAGCTGGTCTGGAAGGACTGCGATTTCCCTGGAAAGAGAGGAACTTAGTGACCTGGCCGGAGGGTCAAGCCACAAACCAGAAGCTGCTGCTCCGAGAGACAGATGCTGCAGGCTGAGAGAAGAAGATGGGTTGAGAGAATGCTGAAGAGGGTGCAGCACCTGGCAGAGCTAAGCCCCAGGATGACCAGGAGGTGGTGCCAAGAGTGGTGAGAGAACCCTGTCACGGAGCCCTCCTATCCATTTAGCTGTGCAAACAATTTAGCAGCAGCAGCAGCAACAAAGAAGTGTTTCAGCTACTGCTTAGCCTCTGGCTAACAGCAGCTCCACAGCCTCTGTTTATGAAGAATGATTCAGCTACAGTATCATCAGGTGGAAGAACCTTTCTAACCTCCCTCTTTTTAAAGTCAGGTTTAAGACTGAAGTAAAAGGAGACATTCAAGTTTACCCACCAGCCACCAAGGTTTTAGTGCAGTATTTGCCCAAACCAGAAACCGCTATAGTCTTTCTCCATGCCGTAAGAGTACAGAATATCCATCCTTTCCAGCCTGTAGCAGTGAAGTATATTTACTCTCTAATATTAACTGACCATATCGTATTCAAAGTTATGGTACGGGAATACACCTACCATCCGCTCTTAACATTGCGGTAGAGGTACACCACACTACTCTTTGAGGAGCAGATTGTTTAATGTACAGTTTAAAATTAGGCATTCAAAAGCTGCTGATGACTTAAAAATCAAGGGTTAAATCAAGTAAAGAAGCAGTTGACTTATAAGCCACCTGTCTGAACTACTAGTTACCAAATCAGTTCATCAAAACTGATCTTTTTAGACCATACAGCAATTTCCTCTGATAGCAGACGCACGCACCATTTCTCCCCAGCACCAATGCTGATTGTGGCTCAGCCTAGTAGTGTGACTGAGGGGTTTGCTGTGATTTAAGATCCAATCATACAGTACAAGCAAAAAACCCAACTTATGTATGCAGCCTCATTCTGCATCTTTGGACCCTCTGGTGCTGAACTCAGATCTGCATGACCCAGGATGGCATATTTCAGAGTCCCATACAGTGTAAGTCTAATAGTGAGGATCACAGTCCTCCACCAAGCTGTCTGTGATGTAGCTGGTCTCAAGGACGGTCTCATAGTACATTTTTTCTGTAAGTGTGTTCACTGTCCAGCCAACCACTTGAACTCCGCGTGAAGACCACTGCCTCACATACTCTCTGTAAAGAACAAAGATACTGTAAGAAGACCAAGACTACCATGAACACAGGCTAAAACAAAGCTTTCCTATACAATATACATTCTCCACAGCAGGGCTAGTCTATTTTTTTGTCAAGGTCCAAATTTCTAGGTCCAAGTATAGTCAAGGTCCAGACTCCAGAGAAAATAATAAAATAACGATAATAAGTAAATAAAGAGACTTCTGTCTTTGTTCAAAAGCATCTGGAGGTCTGCATTTGGCCCACGGTCTGTCTATTGACATCCTGCTCCGCATTCCACCTTTCTACAATATCCCTTTACAAACAGGCAACAGCAATAAATTTCCCTCCTTTGTTTTAACTTAAGGTGTAGCACTGGAGGTAAAAATATGAATGGGGAGAACAGACATTATAAATATGAAAAAATAAATTGCATATATTATTGAATAAGAGACTAGTTTAAAACAACATACAGTACACTCACTAGAGATTCTGGTGTTCGTATACATCATACTCATCTAAATCATGGTCCGACCTTACCTCTTCCTCCCTATTTTATTACATGATTACCTCTGGATACATTAGCTCCTCCTGAAAATTTATGCTTTAACACTTACTGTGAAATGTAATTTTTCTGCATGAGGAAAGCTGAAACCCCACACAGGTACCACAAGAAGTTGTGCAGGCTCCAGTCCATAATGACGTCCATCATCATATACCCATAGTGCTTCCAAAAGCAATCAAAACGAGGCTTCCCATCTCCAAAATGACTAAGGCTCCAGGGCCTGTGTGTTAATGCTGTAACAACATTCCTATCAGATTGCCTCATCTGGAAGACCAAGATGAGAAAGTTGTAGTTAGCAGATGATGCCAAAATGCCAGGGCTACCCTCTAGATTAGACGGACTTGCAAACAGGAACATTTGAAGATGGAGGAATGAGAGGCACTAGTTTGTGAATCTGCAGTTCTAGCAGAGTTCTTTTTCCTCCAAGATGATGATTAACCTGGTTTTGAAACTATTTATTGTAAGTGCTTGTATTGTTTCCCTTGGTTATCCCTTGATTGAATAAGTGACACTTATGTTAAGGCTTGAATCCTGCATTGCTTGTGCACACAAGACTCCCATTTAAGTCAATGGGAGTTATGGGTGTGCAAGGAAGGTAAGGTAGGGTCCTTAGTCTCAAACTCTGGCTTGCTAGAAGTTAATGTACACTTGTCAGTATTAGCAAGTCAACCAACTTCAGTCTCTGTATAAATACAGCTTAGCGTGCTGTTTAGGAGGCTAGACAGTTTACTTCATCTAGACCAGTTTGTAAATTCTCTAAAGGCTGTTTGACCGAGTATGTTCTCACTGACTAAGCTGTGCTTAATTTAAACAGACTGAACTGTATTGAAAACCATTTCAGCAAATGCCAATTTAACACTAGCAAATACAAAGTTTCAAAGAGCAGTTTCTGAAACCTAGTGTCTTCAACTTTTGTAATAACTAAGACCTACAGATTGCCACATAATTCTAACTGGTCTGTATTGTATCATTTATTTATTTTATTATACACACAGATGAAATGCAAAGCCTTAATAAATAATTTTATCTTAATATCACAAATCATTAATGGAAAGGGTTTTAATATTTCAAATTTGCCAGTGCGTTTATATTAATGCAGTTTCTCCTACACTTAGGCCTGGTCTACACTGGGGAGGGAGGAAGGGAGGGGGAAATCAATCTGAGATACGCAACTTCAGCTACGAGAATAGCGTAGCTGAAGTCAATGCATCTTAGATCGACTTACCTCCCATCCTCACGGCACGAGATGGACGGCCGCGAAAGTTCCGGAGTCGACGGGAAGCGCGTTCGGGGGTCGATTTATCATGTCTAGACGAGACATGATAAATCGATCCCCAATAGCTCCAGCAGGTAGTGTGGACGTACCCTTAGTAAAGAGCCTGTTTCAGGTAATAACTTGTGATGTCACCAACAGTTACGGGGCAATCCTGCAACCCTAAACTGAGGCCTCACAAGTAAACAGAGGAAACTGAGTTTCAGCTATTTAACTTGAGGCTCTACTTTTGATTGCTATTAAGTAGCATAAGCCCAACATTGATGTTGTTTTATAAGACCCAAGAGAAGTGTTTTCAGGCTATTTAAATAAAAAATGAAATGAATGTTTAGAACTGGACATTCCCTTGCAGGGCTTACATCCCAAACATTGCAGTATCCTGCTGTGCAGGAGTTAGTGTGTGAACAAATCTATCTTCACTAGCCAAGCTTAATGAAGCATGCAAAATAACAAACAGCATAAATGGAAAATGATGAGTTAGAATTAACTATTTTTAACCTTAATAAGGTATTAATACAAATAGAAAGTTACTAAAATCTTAATTAAAAAGAAAAAAAAGAAAAGACTGACCCTCATACTTCACACAGGTCCCCATCGTTACCAATCTCTTAGCCAGGGAATTACGCATCAGTGCAGGCATGTTTAATTTCAGCTCCACCCCATCCTGTTGCAAAGCAAGCAGTAAAATGAAATTAACAAAACACAAAGCAGTACTAGTATCTTGCTTCAAGTGTGTTGTTAATTTCACTTTACCACTGAGCTTGAACAGAGGAGGCAGTAAAACAACAAACGATTTGGAAGGGGAAGTAGCTGAGAAAACGAGACAAGCGGGAGGAAAGAAGAGAGAGGAGATAGCAAAGGAAGAAGCAAGGAAAGTAGGAAAAGATGAAACAAAAGGGACTCAAAGGAGGAGGACAAAACTAGAGAAACAAATTCAGGAATGCCTGTGATTCTGTAAGGTGAGAAGGGAAGGGAAATAGACAGCTGAGCAAGAGAACCATGCACATGGAGGAAGGGGTTGACAAATAATGGGAATTAGGAGACCATTTATTTGAATAGTATCAGAGGGGTAGCCGTGTTAGTCTGAATCTGTAAAAAGCAACAGAGGGTCCTGTGGCACCTTTGAGACTAACAGAAGTACTGGGAGCATAAGCTTTCGTGGGTAAGAACCTCGCTTCTTCAGATGCAAGTAATGGAAATCTCCAGAGGCAGGTATATATCAGTGTGGAGATAACGAGGTTAGTTCAATCAGGGAGGGTAAGGTGCTCTGCTAGCAGTTGAGGTGTGAACACCAAGGGAGGAGAAACTGTTTCTGTAGTTGGATAGCCATTCACAGTCTTTGTTTAATCCTGATCTGATGGTGTCAAATTTGCAAATGAACTGGAGCTCAGCAGTTTCTCTTTGGAGTCTGGTCCTGAAAGTTTTTTTGCTGTAAGATGGCAACCTTTACATCTGCTATTGTGTGGCCAGGGAGGTTGAAGTGTTCTCCTACAGGTTTTTGTATATTGCCATTCCTGATATCTGACTTGTGTCCATTTATCCTCTTGTGTAGTGACTGTCCAGTTTGGCCAATGTACATAGCAGAGGGGCATTGCTGGCATATGATGGCATATATAACATTGGTGGACGTGCAGGTGAATGAGCCGGTGATGTTGTAGCTGATCTGGTTAGGTCCAGTGATGGTGTTGCTGGTGTAGATATGTGGGCAGAGTTGGCATCGAGGTTTGTTGCATGGGTTGGTTCCTGAGTTAGAGTTGTTATGGTGCGGTGCGTGGTTGCTGGTGAGAACCCCTCAGACAGAGACCAACACCTACAAGATCTTCACCAAGCATTCTCAAAACTACGATACCCACACAAGGAAATAAAGAAACAAATCAACAGAGCCAGACGTGTACCCAGAAGCCTCCTGCTACAAGACAGGCCCAGAAGAGAAACCAACAGAACTCCACTGGCCATCACCTACAGTCCTCAGCTTAAACCTCTCCAACGCATCATCAGTGATCTACAACCCATCCTGGACAATGATCCCTCACTTTCACAGACCTTGGGAGGCAGGCCAGTCCTCGCCCACAGACAACCTGCCAACCTTAAGCATATTCTCACCAGCAACCACGCACCGCACCATAACAACTCTAACTCAGGAACCAACCCATGCAACAAACCTCGATGCCAACTCTGCCCACATATCTACACCAGCAACACCATCACTGGACCTAACCAGATCAGCTACAACATCACCGGCTCATTCACCTGCACGTCCACCAATGTTATATATGCCATCATATGCCAGCAATGCCCCTCTGCTATGTACATTGGCCAAACTGGACAGTCACTACGCAAGAGGATAAATGGACACAAGTCAGATATCAGGAATGGCAATATACAAAAACCTGTAGGAGAACACTTCAACCTCCCTGGCCACACAATAGCAGATGTAAAGGTTGCCATCTTACAGCAAAAAAACTTTCAGGACCAGACTCCAAAGAGAAACTGCTGAGCTCCAGTTCATTTGCAAATTTGACACCATCAGATCAGGATTAAACAAAGACTGTGAATGGCTATCCAACTACAGAAACAGTTTCTCCTCCCTTGGTGTTCACACCTCAACTGCTAGCAGAGCACCTTACCCTCCCTGATTGAACTAACCTCGTTATCTCCACACTGATATATACCTGCCTCTGGAGATTTCCATTACTTGCATCTGAAGAAGCGAGGTTCTTACCCACGAAAGCTTATGCTCCCAGTACTTCTGTTAGTCTCAAAGGTGCCACAGGACCCTCTGTTGCATTTATTTGAATGTATTCTAAACTTCCATAATAATCTGACACGGGTGTAATGTGTTAATAGATACCTTGGCACCTCAGTATCAATGTCACTTAGTGTCAATTTTAAGCTAATGAACCTTTATCAGTGTAATTCTGGGGGGTAGAGGGGGGAGTTATTCAAGATTTATCTAATCTGTATGGAAGGGTCTGACAAGGTTGCAATGGTGAGTGGGGGTATATGAGGATTGAGAGTCGAATACCCCAGTCCTCCTCTCATTTCGACACCTACTTTTACATGTGTTCTTAATTACTTAAGAATGATCCCCATGTACTCTGGAGTTACACTTCTCCACAAGAGTATAATCATATTACAGTGATTGTGACATGGTGTACATAAAACTAAAAAAATCAAAATAAGCCTTTAGGAAGTTTTACCTTATAGACGATCTCTGGTATGAAAGAGCAGACAATGCTACTGTTGTACAAACGAGGATATTCCAGATAGAGGAGTTTTAGGGCATCAACTGCCTGTCAAAGAAAGATAAATACACAGAATGTACGTTGTAGTCATAGGTAAAATTTAAAGAGTTTATTAGAATACAGAAAGACCCCACTTTAGGGTGTTTTTTTCTTGGGGGGGTTGGAATTAGAAAGGGGAAGGAGGAAAGCAGCATTTAAATTTGTCTACAGCTCAAGGGCTGTAGACATTGTTTGTTATGCAATATTCATAGATTGCAGCATAAAAGGATGTACAGTATTTCTCATACTGTGCGTGCCTCATGCAGAATGCTTTCAATAGCCAGGAAGTGCACTAAGAGCTAAGAGATACATAACCCCTGACGAGGTCTATTGCTATAAAACATTTGCAGCATTAACTGTGGTTTGGTTTTGAAAGAAAACATTTTTTCTATATATCACGTCAGAGAAAAGCTATATAGTTTATGAACAAGCAAACCATTACCTACCAAAAGTACCCCATGTCATGGTGCTAACAACTACAGACAAGCAGGATAGCCCATCATGATTTCTCTTATTCCACACAAATAGGTGGCAGGGAGGACCCAGTTATTCATTCACTTAGATTCAGTCCATGCTTGTGACATTACCAGAGCCCAACATGTCAGTGAGCCACATTCTAATTATAGTTGTCAGCGTCTTTGTGCAATGGAATGGAAAGAATGAAGCATGAAAAAGTTGTCTGTTTTATAAAACTAAACTTTACTTTCTGCAAAAACAGGCCCAAGACCTCTCTCACTGAAGTTAAAGGGAGTAGTGCTAGAGACTTCAATGGGAGCAATCCAATGAAATGGTGAGAGAAGCACTCTTAGCAAGAATACCTGATTTGCATGGCCTTTGACATCGAAGTAGATTATGAGGTTATAATGCATACATTCCATAACGGCTTCTTTCAAAGTTGGTACTTTTTCACCCCGGAAATCTCTCCTACAGAAAGGTATAAAGAGTTCAGTGGAATGAATCCAATCCAGGAGAACTCCAAGAACAAAGAGGAAGGAAGGATTCCATTTGAACTGTGCCAAGGTGTAGAGTATATTAAATTAAAAACACCAAATGTATAAACTAATGGAGCTCCCTCTTAAAAAAAATAAATAGATCATTTACAGTAACATTTTAGGAGACTTATTCTTGTAAATATTCCAGCAAGTGTATATATTTATTTGCCTACATATTGTGAGAATGGAGATAATTAAAACCCAATGTCAAGATCAAAGGTCTTATCTGAAACCTTCTTAGAACTCCAAGTAATGCCTTTCCAACAGTATAACCCTTATGTTTTAGATAAAATGAGTCATCCCACCATTCATACAAAGATATACATGATCATTTAAATAAACTAACCTAATTAAGAGATGTGTCAATAAAATTCACTTTAGAAATAGCTACCCCAGCAAGCTTTGAAAAGTAGCAATAGTCCCAACATATGAAGTGTTTTTCAGACCAAACCCTGTCCTAAAAAGCGTTTGGTCAAGATTAAGTTGAGGTTAACGCTGCTTATGCATTAGATGTTGGAGAATCTCATCCTTAAAATCAAAATCACTCAGTTCTGCTTCGTGGTTCCCACTCCAAGAAGGGTTAAGGAGATAGATTCTGATCTGCCTCCAACATAGAACAAGGGGCACCACATGCATGTTGGAAAGTTTTAAGGGGTTTTTAAGTCACGGATGCGTCAAAATCAATTTTATTTATGATGGATGTTTTGGTACTGTAGAAACATTTTCAAAAATGAGTAGAAGTATTAGTAGACTGTTGCTGATCATTTACCATAGTCTATGTTTTGCAGCTGGATTAAGCTTCCTAATTTCTTCAAATGTAAAATCACGTAAACTCCCAGACCCATCAGTTGTCCTTTCTACTGTATCATCATGCATTAGAATGGGAATGCCATCTGCAGTGAATTCAAGGTCCAGCTCCACGCCTGTGGCTCCATTCTCAGCTGCCTTTAAAACAAAAAAGAAAGACAAAAACTTTTTAAATATAAAGATGAGTGCTACAATGCTTACTTTGTATTCTAATACAGTTGCCAGGCTACTAATATTCTCTAAGATTTGTCAGCCCACAGAACACAGTGGGGTTTAGCTAAATTCTTATGAGTCCTGTATTTATAGATCTAATATGAAGATTGTCCTATACTCCAAATGGTAAATTGCTGTGCAAAAGTACACGTGAAGGGAAGGAACTCAACTCTATCTCTACCCCACAGCCAGCGGGTTATGTCCTGGTTACCCATGGCCTAGCCCCAGTAAATAAATTAGATAGGATAAATCTATCAGGATAAATTAGTCAGGGCAATGGATCTTAATTGGGAAGCAGCCCAGACTTGTGAGAATTTGGCTGAGTTAAGGTGGAAACCAGTTATCTTGGGCCAAGTAACCAAGACATGTAATGGAAGAGACTTTGGCAGTTTACTTTTCCACCATGCATGACATGGGGCAATTGTTATTAACAGCACAGGAAAAGGATCCCTCACTGTGGCTTTTTTTCTCCCCTGAAAAAAAATTCCTAGTCCATCAAATACCAGGTATTTTAAATATAGACTTCATACAATATTTCTTTCACTGGTGATATAGACTGAATTAATCCCTTTATCGAATACAGTATTTGAGATCTTAGACATTTCTATTGTAAAATTAAAGTGGAAGAAACTCCCATTCTCCCTCCTTGGGAGGAAAAAAACAACTTTGTGAACAAGCTTTATAGCAGCTGGTAATTTTTACTTGAATTTGAAATAAATTACTTAATCTCAGTTTCAAGATAGTGGTGGAAAGGGCATTCTGATTTACATGAAAACAAAGACAAATGTAACATTCCCTGGTTCCCACTTGATTTTATGAAAACGAGAGAATAAAAGTGAGAGTCTAACACAGTAGTCCAAAACAGAAGAAGGAATGGAGACTTCAGATAATCATATCTGCAAAAACATTATTTTAATTTGAGACAAGATCAAAACTAGAAAACCAGGACACTGTTTTCAAGATGGACTACTAGTACAAGTTTTAGCTGCCTGTGGGTAAGTGATCGGAATTTGTACCCTTCTCCACCATACTGGGAGATAGTGGGATCAGTTTCTATTGTACACTTGCAAGTTCATAAAATCAGAGAGCTACCTTGATCTTGAAAAATCAGGACAGGGAGTGTGTGGGCGGGGGGGGGGGGGCGGTAAATAGGAGCCTATATAAGAAAAAGTCCCAAATATTGGGACTGTCCCTATAAAATCGGGACATCTGGTCACCCTAGTCAAATGCCTTCTCCACCCACCCCCAACAGAACAAACACTCACCCCCTCCTCAACTAAAACTTTCCCACTGAACTTTATCTCAGCTATAGCTTCCTTTTAGAAAGCAAACTCAATGGGACTGGGACTCTTCATCTTATACAGCGCCGAGCACATAACCAGTTCTGACACCAAGTGAGCTGGCATATGATGGCATATATAACATTGGTGGACGTGCAGGTGAATGATCTTGATATCCAGAAAGATATGCCTTTTGTACACATCTCCAGTTTTCAGCACTTAAATGTTGCTGGGCTTATATTTACAGGACATGGTAGCTCAGTCACAGAGATGTTTTGAGATATTTAGCAAGAAGATTTTGGCTACTGACATTTCCAGAATTTCCTTCCCTTTACCTCCCTGGGGAGAAGTGTAGCCTGAGTAGCTGAACAACACTGATGTTAGAATAGTAAACAGCATCTACCTTGTAATTTCCAAATTCATTCTGTCGTGTACCAAGTTGCTCCGGATTGTCTTGGGCAATAGATGGTTACTATATTTACACTTAATGATTCACAAGTATGTGTATAATAACTTCCCTGTTGTCTCTGTTTCATTTTAGCTGCTCTACTTAATCCCTATGGTTTGTTGATTAGTTTGTACTAATCACTCCCATCTGTAAAGCTTGTAGTCTTTTATTTGTTTATCACACCTTTAACTGCCATTTTTCACTTGATTCCAGGCAACAATTTGTTTATAGTTTTTAAAAATGGATAACAGTAAGTGCTGAAATGTTGGTTCTTGTGGAATTTAACGGCTATGATTTGACTTCTGGTGATGTGTATTCCCTGCAGATATTCCTATAAATAAAATTTACTATTAAAAATTTAAAACAAAAATATAGTCAGGCATACAGTATAAGGCCAGAAGGAACCACTAGATCATCTAGTCTGACCACCTGTATATCACAGGCCACCAGCAGAACCCAGGCATGAAATCCAGCAATGGAAATGAGACCAAGTAAATGAGACCCACAGGAGAGTAAACTATTCTGTGCCATCGGCTGAGGATAGGAGGGACTGAGGTGCATCAGTGCTTGAGGCCACTGCAGTGGCACAGAAATGATTAAATGAAGTATACCCAGATAATCTCAGCAAGTGACCACATGTTGCAGAGGAAAGCAAAAACACCGCAAGGTCACTGCAGATTTGACGTGGTGGAAAATTCCTTCCTAATCCCACATATGCCCATCAATTAGACCTGGGGCATCTGAGCAAGAACCAGCCAGCTATGCAGCTGAAAGAGACAGAATACTCAGTGCCAGGTCAGAGCCCTGGCCCATCCTGCCCAGTGTCCCATCTCCAGCTGTGTCCATCCCTGATGCTTCAGAAGGAGGAGATAAATCTCCCAGAATACACTGGGAGGGAAAAATTTCATCCTCACCCCTGGGGGGTTGCTGGCTGAAACCCCAAAGTATGAGTTTTAGGAACATCAGATGTGCCCACCACCACCACTTTCCTCCCTTTCATAATTTGATAAGTGAAGGTATTCTATACCAAACAGGTTAATACATTTTATAAAATTACCATTTAAATTGTTGACATCTCTTTGTTAGAATGTTTTGTCACATCCAATTCAAAATAAAAGTTGAATTATTCTGTTCGCTACTATGCCAAACTGATTTAAAAGCAAAAAGAATAATACAAAGTATTTACCACATACCTATTTCTGCTGCTCATAGCTTTCTCAAAGAACAGCAAAGTGAAAACAGACCACTCTTTCAGTTTCTATTATTCAGACCTCTGAGGGAGGCAGTGAAACTGACAGGAATTTGGTCCAGTTTAATTTGCTGCTGCTTTGAAAGCAGAGGATGGAAGTAGAGCTATTTATTCCAAATACGACCCAAAATTGGAGTTTGTGGGAGTAGCAGAAAGCCTGCCCCGGTACCATCCTGGCAGCAGCTGGGATAGCCCTGCATCTGTTAATGTCATATTGTCCATAATTGTCTGTCTCTCCCCACCACTGACTATTTCAAGTTGGGAGGCACCTCCAGCTGAGAGGACCCCTAGAACAGTGTTTCCCAAAGGGTGGGTCATGACCAAGTGAGTTGCGGAAAAGTTCCAGATGGGTCACAGGGACCTAGGCAAACATACACTTCTCCCAGCCCAGTACGAAGGTGAGGAAAGAGATTGGAGAATAAGCCCATTATGCACTCACCCCATAATGGGGGCTCCTGTCACGCAACACTGGGCCCAGCTCCCCACTCTGGGCATTGCAACCTGGTACACGGAGTGGCAGAGCCACTCCTGTTTGGCTGACTGCCCTGCCAAATACAAGGGGCACTAGGCCACAATGCCACTCACTCAAATTTGATTCACTGCTCCTCCTGAATGGCACTGTGACTCCATGTGCCAGGTCACCAAGCCAGGAAGCAGGGCCCAGCCCCATGGGACAAGAACTACCACCACTTCACTCTCCAACCTCCCCCCCTTCCCAGGGCCTCCCCCCAACCAGGCTGGGATTGGGGTTGCAGTGCCAGGGTAGAGGGTACATGTACGTACGGGTGGGTGGCAAAATGCAGCTGGGGGGTGGCGTTAGTAAAGAGTTTGGGAACCATGGCCCTGGCAGGTAGGAACGGCTCTAGGAGGAAACGGGACAGGGAAGCCAAGGATAGAGGAAAAGTAGATGGTCCAGGGGGTGAAGAACAGTAACCCTTAGCACCCAAAAAGACGGGGCTCCGGTGGGTCCCAGGGATTAAGGCAGAGGCATCGGGGTCAGTTGGGTGTGCCTGGTGACTCCTGGAAGGGGTGGTATCTCCCAAAGGTCGGGGTCCCCATGGAGCAATACCTCTGGGGGTGGGGATCACTCCTGGGGGCAGGCAGAGTGTGGGGTGCACCAGGCTCAGTAAGGAGGAGGTGGGGGGTGTACTAGCAGGGGGAGGGGCTCGAGGGGGCATCCCAGAGGTCCCTGGGGAAGGGCAGCCCCGGGAGGGGGGGTCCCAGAGGCCCGCGAGGGGACTTGGGAGGCGGTTCCCCGGTGGCTGACCTGTCTGATGGCCGCCAGCGTGTTCTCGGGCGCGTCGTGCCCACCGCCGCGGTGGGCGATGCGGGCGGCGGAGCCGCGGGGCTGTACAATGTGCTGGGCCCGCTGCAGGGAGACCGGCTCCAGGCTGAAGAGCCGCAGCACCAGGTAGAGGCCGCCCGTGAGCAGGCAGGAGAACATCGGGCTGCGGCTCAGCACCAACAGCGCCCCCAGCAGCGTCGTGAAGGCGCCCAGCAGCATTGCGGCGGGGGGAGCGGGGGGGTAACGGGGAAACCCCCCCACTAGCTGCAATGCAGGGCTAGGGCCTTTACACCGTGATCACACAATGACCCTCACTGATACCCACCAGCCAATCAGCAGTTGGCAGTCGATTTCCAACCACCAATCAACCTCCAACGGATCTCTGCCGTCAGCCAGTCAACAACAGCCACTGACAATCGCCAGCCAATCACCATCCAGCGCTCGCTACGCCTATATCCGTCAGCCAATCCTCAAGCACGGTCTGACAGAATCTGAGGGAGCGACTTTGCACTGCCTAGTGGCTGCTTGTCTGGCAGCGCGTGAGTCTGCGCAGACTCTCTGGGAAGTGCCTAGAGCGGGATGTTCAAAGGTGCATCTTGCAGCCAACTGCTAATGTTCAATAAACAATAAGTCAAGCATGCAAAAAGAAAATACCAGAACAGCTTCAAATTGTGATTAAAAAATGCACTTTGGGTTCTTTTTGTCTTCTGTTTCCTGCATCTGTAGGGGGGCACCCTGTTCATGTTTCCAAGCTTTCCTCTGCAATTGTGAGGGCTAGAAACTTACTTTTTATACTCAAAAACTGAGATTATCATACAATCATTTGACTCCCGCAGGTGTGGCTTTAAGAGAAACAACAAACTTGGGAGGTGGAATAATTCCTATTTGAAAATCTCCCCTTTGTTGCCATAGAGCATGGAGAGAGTCATGATAAAATTCCATTTAATTAGCCAGCTATGTATGTCTGGCTGTTATTCTCAGGGTTTGGCCATCAATTTAGTTTATTCTAGGCTAAATATATTGTGGCTGGTACTACTTGGACTTTGTAACTTTGGCAATGCCAGTGCCTATAATAATGCTGCATTTGATAACCAGGGTGATAGAAGTGTTTTGCAGTGATGCTGCAGACAATGGTACAGTTTTTCTCTGATTATAACTGATTTTGTCATGAGTTTTCATCTTCTCCTGCATCAACAAATGTTGGGAATAGCTCAGGTATTAGTTCAAGTAATGCCTGGCTCACTGACGCCACAACGAAATCAGCCTAGAGTTGGTCATAATGCTGGCTGTATCCTGAGAAAACCTGCCAGACACATATAGGACTGAAATAATTTATAGTGATTAATTAAGTGGCTCAGAAAAGTATTTAAAGATCTTTTTATAAGTTCTGTGTTATTTAAAGATTTAAAAAAGCAGCCCTGGAGGATTTAAAGTGGTAATTGATGTAAGGATCTTGCTACTAATGATAACTATTAGCCTCTATGCTTCCCCCCCCCACCCCGAAACTAAATGTTTCTACAAACCTACAGCCTGAGCTACAGCAGCAGCTGTGTCTTTTTCAACCCACCTGCCCTGCCTCATGCCAGCTTGCTAAACACTTTAGCAGCTGGTTGTACCTAGGGCTGCAGAACAGACAGAAGTGATGCCATTTTAGAGAAAGTCTGAGGGCTTGATGACTTGTGTGAAAGCATAAAGCTGAAGTGTGAGTGATGCCTCTGTCTGAAGGCTGCATTGACATGTTATCACCCTATCAAAATATCATCATCTCTCAAATGCAGTGTGGTGACACCCCACTAGAACATTACTGTGATGCTGTGAAAGATGGTGATGATTTCAGGGCCCTTGAAGTGTTTTTAGGACCTGTGCACAGATTCCACTGAAAATCAGCCCAGGGGTGCTGGAACAATTTGTATAGTGGGGGTGCTGAGAACCATTGACCCAAACTGCAAACCTTATATATGATGGAACTTCAAGCCAGGTGGTGCGGTGGCATGCCCCACACCCCTAGTTCCAGCAACAATGAATCAGGGTGATTCAGGGAATAACAGCAAGGGAAGCAAAAATAACAAGGAGTCTGGTGGCACCTTAAAGACTAACAGATTTATTTGGGCATAAGCTTTCGTGGGTAAAAACCTCACTCCATACACCTGACATAAAATAGAAGTCACCTTCACATTTAAGTGGGAAGCGCAGTACAGCCTCCACCCCACCCCAAATTACAGATCCTTGCAGGCAATATTCCATATTGAGGCAAGCAGCCTAGGGCCCAACAGAACTACCATTCCCAGCATGCAACCCTCTGTGTCAAATTGCCTGAGGAAGTGGGCGCGGGGAAGCATTGCATGCTGGGATTTGTAGTATCCGTCTCGGGTCACTCAGCTGAACAGCTCGGTCAGTCACCTCCACCCGGAAGCTCTGGCAGGGTGGTGGGAAGGCTGGGGAGAGGGGCGGAGTGCGGCGAGGTTTGCGGTTGCCAGGAGCCCGCTGCTCTCTGGCGGGGAGCGCCGCGGCGCGCTCTGTGCAGGGAATCTGGGTGAGCTGGGCCCGCCAGCAACGTATCCACGCTCCTTGGGGTCCTCGTAGCAGGTACCAGGCTGTGGGCAGAGCCTGTTCTGACGGGAGGTCGGGGACACCTTTCCGAGGTGTGTGCCGGGGCCCTGCGGCTGAGGGGTGCGACTGATTCCGGGCCTCCTCGGTGCTCCCCCAACCTGAACCTGCGGGGCCGCCACCTCCGTAAGGGGGAACCTGCCAGAATGGGGGAGGGGCAGCCCAAGTGGGGGAGTGGGTTTGCGCGGGGGATGGGATCGTCACCCCTGGTTTAAAATGCTGTAGCGTTATGCGGTGAGGGCGGGGGCTCTGCCCGCAGGGGTCATGGCCTGACAGCTCCGCTTGTATTTTCCCCTTATATATGTAGTTGTAGGTGGTTTGCATCATAAGTAACTCACAGTAATATGACATACTACTTCTGCCCACAGCTTCCAGACTTCCCTCCTTGCAGTCTCAGAATTGCACAAATTGTTGTATAGAAGATCTAACAAAACACTTTATGATTTGTACCCTGCCCTCTGTAGTAAAGCTGTAATCCCAGCAGTGATTCTAATAGCATTACCATTAGGAACCAGAAGTAACGTGTACATGTTAGTTATAATTCCATTTTAGGATTCTAGTAATCTGGGGGGATTTTGTAATAACCATATTTTATATTTGTGAGAACATAAATCATACAAATGTAATCATGAAGTGGGAGGGGATTCTAAGGAGGATTTTGTGAGTTGGTGGAGAGATGGGGTAAAGAGATAAAAATGGGGGCAATATGTCTTTGATTTATTTGTTTAACCATGTGCTTTGTTAAATAAGGTACATAGATTTAAAACTTGCAAAAACCTGTCATGGGATTCAGGTGATGTACCAATCCTTCAGGCTCTAATTTTCATGGTTTTATGATGTCCTCAGGGTTCACCAATGGAATAACTGTACCTGTTCAGTATGTACATGTCAGGGCACATACCTTAATTAATTATTTTCCTTTCAGTTCTCACTAATGCTTCTCAATCACTTGTACTGGAAATGGTTGTTTCAGGTGTTGATTATTTACAGCACTTGCAAACATATGTGTTTGCCTTCTATTGTTAACTTAAGTGGTTTATTTATAACAGTGCGTTCCGTATTGCAAATCTCTATTATGGTACATCATAATCAAAGGGAACCATCTATTCTTGTGATTACATCATGAACATTTATATTGAGCTGCCTATTTTTTTCCTCACCCAAAAAAGCATTCAAGGGAGGATGAACTTTTTGTAAAACAATACAACTGCATTAATCTTAGACGCATTGAGGGCACAAACAATATAGTTTTGTTTATTTTCTAAACTATTAGTTTTAAAAAAACTTACCTTCCTATAGCAAAGTTTGAGTCTAAACATGCTTACAGTGTTAATTTGTTTTCCCTGCTTACTCTCAATCAAATGCATGCTTTTTTTTCTTCACAAGTAACAATAACAGCATTGCCACCATCCTATTTTTAGTACTGTTTTTTCTGATGTTTCACTGCTAAGGTTGTAAAGAATGGCTCTGTCAAGGAAGAACTGTATAGAGTAACAAGGGTTACAAGTGACTTGGTACCTCAAAGCCTTTTTCTCTAGCAACTTAAGGTTCCAGTCCTGCTCCCTCTGAAATCAATAGGAGTTTTGCCATTGATTTCAAGGAGAATCAAGCCCTTTATGAGACAGCAGTCTCTTAGGGACAATTTAATTTGGGGTTGACAATAGCACAGATTAAAGAAGAATAAGTATTGGTTCTTTTTTGTTTCTGGTGGGAGAGACAGAAACATAACACGTTTTAGAGAATTTATTTTCTAATTTTGTAAGCCAAGATTGTCATGTATATTGCTGTATTTCGTATTCTTGGCCGTAATATTTCCTCTATGTGCAGCACAATATTAAGATGGAGGACTATGAGAAGTTCTGTGAAAAGCATCTTGCAAGGATCCAAGGAGAGTCGATTCAAAGGGAAACGTCTTCATCTGCTCAGAAGAATATCTCACTTATTAAATTCCATGGCATTCCTGTGCTTTCACCTCTGGTAAGATTCCCTTGCCAATTAGGCATTTGTATTAAAAAAGAAGAGGACAACCATTTTTGTTTAGTTATTTCTATCTAGATAACATATGACCAACCTTGAGTAGTACAGGAGACAAGTACTTGTATGTAATGTTGAGGTTCAAAACCAAAATGAGTGTGGTGGGATGGGGGATTGTCATGCAATGTAGTACAAGAAGATTTTGTCATTTGAACAAATTAGATTGTGGTGCCTTTGACTTGGGCAATGCCTGCTGGGTGGACTCTTTCTTCCCTTCCTGCTATACCCAGTGGTCTTTCTTCTCTAAAGGCTGCCCTTCCCCACTCAATAATACCCTCTTTTCTACACTATTCCACTCCCACTATACTTATCTTGCACCACATCTACCCTAGTGTATTTCATAGACTGAATTCTAATGGGTAGCAGTGGTGTAAGTTAGAGTGTAAAAAAGGCATAGGTATTCTTTACCGCTATCATTTAACTGATCCTTGACACTACAGCTATTACTGGTGGAGCTGGACCAGTAGGAAATTACAGCTATAAAACTGACTAACATAAACAAAGCCAAACTTGCGACACAGCTATATATGTTCTCTAGCAGGGCGCCTCCAAGGCTTTTTCCATACAGAAGGTTTTCTGAAATCTTCTCATTGATGTTTCTAGTATCAACAAAGCTACACTAGTTCAATGATGTGAGGATCTGAGAAAAGTGTCAGAGGAGATACAGCTCCCTTTAAACTGTTTCCTACTCTGTTGTAGGACTCTGAGTACTCCAGGTTCTGATTTCACAAAATAAACAGGGTAACTTTGACTTTCAAGCCTTTTGTTCCTACTAACTACATTTCCTTACTCTTTTTTTAGATTATGTATGTATGTTTGTGTATATTTATCATGTGGAAAACCAGATAAATATTACTACTGAACACTTTCTTTTCAGTTGAAAAAAATGCTGATTTACCAGTTATTTAACATTATTTGGGCTTGTTTAAAATAGTACTGGATAACAAGAAATAACACCGGGAAAACACATGGGGTGATTAAAGAGAATTTAGCTTTGTAACTTCTTTTATTTCAGCAAATGCTGTTTCTAGGACAAAGACGGGAGCTAGAAGAAAGTAAACTAGAGCAGGAAGAGTGATTTATAAGGCCTTGGAAGGGACTTCTATATTTGGGTCTGAAATTCACCTATGGTATGAAGGGTCAGTGTGAAGATCCCACATCCCAGCAATTAGACAAGGCTTATGGATAGGAAACTGGGGTGAGAGTGGTCATTTGGGTACTTGTGCAGTCTGTATACACCATTCAAAAGATCTCTTTACCAGCTCTGCATAGTCTGGTGTGGAAGGCCATCCAGTGAGAGGGTCCACATGATCAACTGTTGAGTAGATCCTGTAAAGCTAAATCTCTCTGCACTTCATACGCATATGCTCCAATTCTTGGGCTTTATGTGGGCGGAGTAAATTTTCCCTGTCTTACCAAAAAATGTTTATGGTTAAAAAGAGGCTAATCTTCAAACTGCATAAAATCTCAACAAACATGTGCTCTCCCATTTCATATTAATTTTTAAAAAATATTTCTTATATTTAATTTTGCTTTTTGATAAAGAAAAGAAGTCACTGATACTTTGTTTTGCAGATGAGTCTTGAGAGAAAAAAGGAAATGCAGCAGGATAAACAAAAAGCACTTGATGTAGAGATCTGGAAACAGAATTCCAGGAAAAGAGCTTTACTAAATCGTGTTCAGGAGATCCTGGAAAATGTGCAGGCAAGTTTTTTTAATTAGCTGTTGTATGAAAATGTCTTCTCTGCACATTCCAAGGGTCACTGAAGGCTAGTAAGATCCCTAATATAAACTAGCAGTTACTAGCAGTTTACTCTCTTTAGACCAACATTTGCTAGTAATTTATATTGTATGACCTGGTGAACAGTTACAGTGAATACATGTAATAGTTTTAAATAATGTTGTTAAGTTAAGTGTGGTCCGTGCTCAATTTGGTATTTGTAGAAATCAGCTAGTTTTGGTGGTACGGCTATTGTTTTCAAAAAAACATTTAAAATAGCTAGATAGATTTCCTTCAGACTGGTCACTACTATAAAAACTGTTAACTAGTGACATTACCGCTTTTCCCCCCTGAAACTAAACTTTGCAAAATAAAGAACAGTGCTGGTGTATGCTTTGAAATTTATATTGTAATTATCTTTTCTTGTTCAATGATGGGACTGTTCTTAGGGGTTAGACAGGCAGATACTTTAAATTAGTAGTTCTCAACGAGGGGTCTGGGGCCCCCTGGGGGATCATGAGCAGGTTTCGGGGGGCCACCAAGAAGGGCTGGCATGAGACTTGTTGGGGCCAAAGGCAGAAAGCCAAAGCCCCACTGCATGGGGCTGAAGCCTGGTGACCCAAGCCCCACCACCCAGGGCTGAAGCCGAAGCCTGAGCAACTTAGCTTCGTAGGGTTCCCTGTGGCATGGAGCCCTTGGCAACTGCCCTGCTTGCTATCCCATAATGCTGGCCCAAAACCCAGTAGTTGTGGGCCGTGGAGTTTTTATAACATGGTGGGGGGGGGGGCTTAGAAAGAAAAAGGTTGAGAACCCCTGCTTTAAATTATTATTTTTTTTCTAAATAGGCTTCTTAAAACCAGTGTAGTTTGGGTTTTTTAGTAGGATGTAATAAAGCCCTTGAACTAACCCACCAGCTAACTGAACACAGTTTGCATTGGGCTTAAGTTTTATTACTGAGGTGGCAAATGTAATCTATTGAGCTTCTTGTTTTGTTTACTAGTGTGTGCATGGAAACCATCACCTGACTTGGGATTTGAAAGGCAGACCAGGAGCATATGTTGAGAATACAAAATAATGGTTTGCTTTCTTCTAGACCTCCTGTGGTTAATGGGCACTTAGGTTGATATAACTCTGACAACCTTTTATCCTTCAGTTTAAATGCCCCTATTGTCAATAGCTGCACTGTTACCTATACCTAAAGAGGACTATGAATTTATACGAAGGGGCAGATAATACTGAATGGTCTGTGCTCTTTTTATTTATTTATTTATTTGTCAGTTGCTTTCCACAGAAGCAAGCTCTGGTTACATAATAATGAAAACCAAAAAGGTTTTCTTGTATGTCCATAAATTTCATTGAGAATTATGTATGTACTCTTTTGCATAATGCTTCTCTTAATTGGCAATGGGTTAATCTGAGTTGAAGTACAGTATATTGAATGTTATTGCTGAAGTTATTTTAATTACATGTCAGAATAAACGCCAATGATACATTTATGTAACATCCTATTGTCCTGAACATTGTTCTTTAATTGGCAGCCATAATATTACTTAAAGAATATATGTTCAAATATCTGTTTTTCTTTTAATATAACTTTATCGTAGGTGGTTGGTCTGATGATAAAAACTTCTGACTAAACCAAATATTAAAATATATTTGTTGCGTTCTCCTCAAATTACTTTTGCCAGTTGGAAAGGTCATCTTCTGTATTGTAGACTAGTGTGGTTGCCATAGTTCCATTCAAGTTGGAAAATTCATGTTGCATTAAAGTGACAGCAATCTAACTTTATAGATCAGAAGGCATATGTACTTAATCTTAATTTGAAAACAGTAGGGCTTTATTACACTGAATTGACATAATAATTTTCAGGGTTTTTTTTTTTGCAGGTCAGAAAGGTGTCTAGTATGAGCGATTTGGATCAGTGGGAGCCTGAGAGTGGTGACTCTAATTCAGAATCAAAAGCCTCAAATGGCTTCACAATGCTCTCAAACATCAATTTGCCAAGTTCTATTGAATGCTGTGGTACTACAGACCTTGAAAAAACATTGGAAATTATGCCAGCAGATACTGCTATCCAGGTTACATCAAGTGGAATAGACTCAGTTAGAGGCACAGAAGAACATATTCCTCCTGAACAAAGTGAGAGCAACCTCTCAGAAAACATTGCTTGCCCAAAGGTTACATCCCCTGATAAAACACAAAATACAACTACTTCAAATGCACATGTAAACCAAGAGCATATGGAGGTGCCACCAGCTGGTGAGGAAGTACCTGATCCGTATGTAATGAGTCTTCAAAACCTTCTGAAAAAGTCTAGGGAGTACATAGAGAGAGAGCAAACCAGACGTAGCATAAGAAGTAATTCAAAAAGAAGTGTTAATGAAAGTCATTCAGATAAAGAAAATGATGCAGTTAAAACAAATGTGTCTGGGAAAGAGAGAGCGAGGTTTACAGGCAGAAGTTGTACTCCTCTGACACTTGATAAACCAAGTCTTAATAAATCAAATATTCTTCTCCAAGGTGCCTCTGCCCAAATAAATAGCGTGAGTACATCAGCTTCACCCAGTTTTTCTAAAGTGGATATACCTACCAGAGCTGGAACACCCCCAGTTTTGGATTCGGATTCAGATGAAGAATTTAAAAATATCTCTACCTTTGATCACGATAGTAGTATTGTCAGAAGCCTTACAGGTTCTTATGCCAAATTGCCCAGCCCAGAGCCAAGTATGAGCCCTAAAATGCACCGAAGACGCCCAAGACCTTCATCAATGGGACACATAGTTATCAATAACCCTGTGAATGCCTATGAATTAAGCCCTATAAACAAGGGAAGAGCAATTGACTTGATCATACAAGATGTCACTGACCAAACGAATGCATCTGAACCTGTGCCAAAATTCACTGCTGACATCACTGCAGTTTGTTCTAGCAAAGCTCATGTCAACAAGAATTCTTCAGAGACGTCAAATCACATGTGTCAGCATTCCATTAGTCAACTAGAGAGCAAAGGAATGATGGTGTCTTCCATAATGGAGGGAAAACTGGATAGCAGAAGGCCATACAAAATGGACAGTACTACTTGTACTGCAACTCCAAAATTGCATGAGTCGTTTGCAGTCAGTCAGTCGATGGTGACTCAAAAGCTCGTAACTATGAATGGAATCAAGCCAGATAGTTTATTAGAAAAGACCATAAGTAATTCACCCGTGGAACTCAATAAATCTTATGATGTAGAAAATCCATCTCCATTACTGATGCAAAGCCAGAATAAGCATCAGCAAATGGATACTCCAAATGTTTCTTCTGGAAATGAACATTTTGTAGAAAATGGTTTCGAAAAAGTGAAACGTAGGCTTGATTTGGATATTGATAGCTCACAGAAAGAGAACAACCCATATGTTTTAACAGATGGAACAGAAGAACATGGGAAGTGGAGGTTGCAAGAGCGAAGATGCCCCATAGGATCTGTTTATGGTAACAAGAATGAAACCTCAGGCAATAGTACCAACGGTGAGATAACGTTTTCTGTAGTCAGGCTTTTTCCAAGTTGGAAAGTTTATCTTTAGTTAGAAATGTCATTTTTAGAAAATAGGCCACTGTCTTTCATCTGCACCTTAATTTTTTGAGTATTCCCCTAGCTTGTGCATAATTTATGATAAAATGACAGGATACATTTCTGTATTTTTAATTCACTAAACATTAAGTAAGGCCCTGTAGTAAACCAAGTTTTTCTGAAAGTCTTCTGAAAGCTGCTATTGAATGACCAAAATGATCTTCTGTATATGAAAGTTGCCTCGTTAGAGGCAAAGCCTTGTACCTCCTACTTGATAATGAATGATACAGGAGTATGTGCTTAGACATTTTCATATAGCATATACCAGAAAAGGTATTCGTTTTCTTGTTATATAAAACATATTTTTATCTGATCTGCTTGCTTAAAATCACCATTTGCTGCCTTAACTGGAGTCTTTCCTCTTTGTATTGTAAAGTTTTTTGATATTGTTCTATTGAAAATTGTTGTATATAATTAGATTAGAGAGATTTAAAAAAAGAAAAATGAAAGGCCACTGAACAGAAATTAAACAATCATGCCAATAAAGGCGCTTGCTATATCCTGGTGGAACATAAAAATGAAAGGAGGAAAACTCAGCTGAAAAATAATCTAAAGAAAATTTCACAAGAGCATGCATGGGTTTGTGGGATGTGTTTTAAATATTCACCCAGTTTTAATCTGAAACCTCCAAAGAGACTGGAGAGATTCTAGCAGCACAGACTCATTGTGCATGTATGGGGACACTTGTGAAATGTTTAATAACAGAAAGAAAATCTAAGTGAATTCTTGTGTGCCAGGGAAAGGTCAATAGGGCAACTAGCATGAGTATGGTGAGCAGGACTATGGTAGAGCAGTTTTTTGAGTTCTTAAAATATAAGAAAACAGATGCATACTGCAAATAAAAACATACTTGCATTAAAATATCAGCTGCAAGTAACTTCAATATTACCAGGATTGGCGTTCTTCCAATTCAAGAATAAAAATGTCATGTGTATGTCTGTAAAGGAAACTATCAAAACTGAGTGGAATAAATGTTTTGTTCACTCAAGCAAGTAGTCATATTCTTTTCAGAGCTAGTCTCTGCATATGACCTCTTGAATCTGGGATTGGTCAGTGCCATTTATACTGTCCCATCCATGGATATGCTGATCTCAGAAACATGAATATGAAATAAAAGAAAAATATTCTACTTCATGTTTTTGTGGATATACCAACGGTGCTGTATAACACCCAATTGAAAAATGTATTGAAAATGTAGAGATCTGTTTATCTAGCTTGCAGAACACTTAGAAAATGTAAGACTATATGATTAATGCTTTATGATGCATGTATTTTTTTTTTCTTTTCAGAAGAAGAGATTTTGAAAAATAAACTCTTGGCTTTTGAAGAAATGAGAAAGAGACTTGAAGAGCAGCATGCACAACAACTATCAGTACTGATAGCTGAACAAGAGAGAGAACAGGAGAGATTGCAGAAGGTGAGGGAACAAGATAAGAAAATGCTAAAATGAGGTGTTTAGGGTTAATTGCTCAACTTGCTATTTTAGTATAAGGGGCTGAAACAATATATTATTTCTCTGCATATCATACTCAAGATGGATATTTAATAAATCTGTCTGAATTTGTGGGAGCTCTTTGAAGAATATGATTGTGTGAAACCTTCGCTGAGCTTCCATTTTGGTCTGGCTAGCAGCATTTAGAGCATTGAGAAAACTCATGCGGCAAAAACAGGAGGCTTAGGATTATTCTCTGTTTTAGTATAGAGATGAAAGGGTATTCCCAGGAGAGAGATGTGTCATAACTATACAGGGAAGGGTAACAATCCTCCTGTAGACAATACTATAAAACCCCTCCTGCCCAGAGACACCAAAATCCTTTTACCTGTAAAGGGTTAAGAAGCTCAGATAACCTGGCTGACACCTGACCCAAAGGACCAATAAGGGAACAAGATACCTTGAAATCTTGGGGAGGGGGAAGGCTTTTGTTTGTGTGCTCTTTGTTTTGGGGGTTGTTCGCTCTTGGGACTAAGAGGGACCGGACATCAATCCATGCTCTCCAAATCTTTCTGAACAAGTCTCTCGTATTTCAAACTTATAGGTAACAGCCAGGCAAGGCATGTTAGTTTTATCTTTGTTTTCTCAACTTGTAAATGTTCCTTTTGTTAGAGGGTTTACCTCTGTTTGCTGTAACTTTGAACCTAAGGCTAGAAGGGGTTCCTCTGGGCTCTTCGAATCTGATTACCCTGTAAAGTTATTTTCCATCCTGATTTTACAGAGATGATTTTTACCTTTTCTTTAATTAAAATTCTTCTTTTAAGAACCTGATTGATTTTTTTCATTGTTTTGAGATTGAAGGGTTTTGAATCTGTGTTCACCAGGACTAATTGGTGAGGGAAAAGGGGTGTAAGGACTTGGGCGGGGGGGGGAGAATTAGTCTCAAATCTGCCCAGGAAAGGGGGTTTAGAGACTTGGGAAATATTTGGGGAAAGGCAGAGTTCCAAGTGGTTCTTCCCTAAGATTTGGAACACACTTGGTGGTGGCAGCTTACTGGTAACCTAAGCTGGTAAATAAGCTTAGGGGGCTTTCATGCGGGTCCCCACATCTGTACCCTAGAGTTCAGAGTAGGGAAGGAACCTTGACAAGATGTATAATTGATGAATGCTTTTGTATCAAACTGCAAAAGGCAAGAGATGCAATGGGGACTTGGATATCTTGGAAAAGCTAGACAATTACTGCACAGTCAGGTATTGGCTTGCATAACATCTTCATGATCTATTAAAATAGCCAAAAGGGATAGGAAGCCAGGTGTTTATATTTGGGAAAGGCTGAGCTGCCGGATTTCTTGCAGTATATTTATTCAGCACATCTGTTTTAAGTGCAATTATATCATTTGTTACATAGAGGTTAGTGGAAATTAAGATGCCTTTATATCCGTGATTTTCAACCTGTGGTCTGCGGACCCCTGGGGGTCCACAGACTATATCTAAGATTTCCAAAAGGGTCTGCACCTCCATTCGAAAATCCTTAGGGGTCCGCAAATGGGAAAAAAGTATTAGTTAAAACTGCCTATGTTGTATTGAAGCTTATGCCAGGATACAATTGCTTGCTCAAAATGTATTTAAATTCCATTATGTAGAATCAAAGATCTGGTTTTATTTCAGACTTTTAATCTGCAGGAGATAGAAGAGCAGGAGAGAAGGCTAAAAGAAAAGAAGAGTGCTGTAGCAGACCTAGAAATACCCAAAATGACCATTAACAATGGGATGGAACTGCAGTGGAGAAAAATAAACGAAAGTGGCTTGTTGGAAACAATGCTGACTGAAGTGGAGACAATCAATAACACAAACTCGAACAGCACTGGTAAAAGTAGGAGGCAAATAATTATTAAAAGTTTTACTGGGCACTTTAAAGCAGAATATACCAAATGTACTGGCTGGTTCATGGTATTGGTGATGGTAGCATCTCTGCTTCTTCCGTGGTTAGAATCCAGTCTAGGCAGGAAGTACTGAAAGTTAGCACCTTACAGCTGCTGTTTAGCAGTCTATGTAAAATTTATTAGTGGTCTTAGCAAGCTTATGTCCACTTTGCAGGGTCAGAAACTACTACTATAATAAAATTCTGAAAGTACCTTCCTTGGTCATATGTCTTTTTTGGATAAGATCTTGTATCATTTTATTATCTGACACGCCATCTACTGGGGATTTTTTCACACACTAGCATAGTGGTGGATCTTTTCCCACTTTGATTATGATATTTCTACATTTTGAACAAGCATAGGTGACATAAGAATATAGTGCATACAACACAAGGGAAAATGCTGGCAGCAATTTTAGTCCAATATATATCCCGATGTAAAGTAAATTCAAGAAAGATTTGGTTTTAATATAGAATGTTAGCTGTTATCTCTGTACATTTTAAAAAAAACAACATTGCAGATGTCATAAAACTAGATTTGTGTGTGTGTGTGTGTAACAGGTGCATGACGTGTTAAGTTTTGGAATAGTAGTTTGTGTGCACAGGCTTCCTGTTTAGTACTCATTTGTTTAATCATACATTCTGCTTTCATATAGGTTTTGCCAACACTACCATGCCTAGTAGTTTTGGTTCAACAAATGAAGCTCCATTCTACCTCTGGGGACCATCTGGTAGTGGAATGTCAAAAATATCAGCATCCAGGCTTATTAGGGCCAAAACCAGGTGGTCTCAGGTATGAAAATAAATTGACTTAAACTTTTCTTTTCTTTTTTTTTTTTTTTTTGCTTAACCATCTAATTCTTTCAGGACAACTGCTACTGCAGGTACACATTTAAGAACTTCCAATCCAAAACTACTAATTGATCCACAGTTCTTAGATGGATTTGTACTAGCAGACACAAGAAGAGAGCAGAACAATATTTTTCTCATTACAGTACAGACAAACTAATCGTGTAACCACATCTTTATTCTGTTAACCAAATTAATACTGGGGAGTTCTGGCTAGCCAAAGTGTATTTGGCAAAATTTAATACCTGGCTGTTAATACAAGATAGCTGTACAGACATTTTTGTTAAACAAGTAGCAATCAATTTAACTTAATTTATTTTGAGAAATTAAAATTCAGAACTTTAGTTGGATTTGATATTAAAGCATAGAAAATCTCTTAATTTTAATCTTTTTTTTTTTTTCTCTTCTCTTAAAAGGCCTCCAATCCAGAGATGCAAGTGAAGTTCAGTAAGATCACTGCCTTGGCAAAGGGATTTCTGACTCGTAGGCTCATGCAAACAGAAAAATTGAAATATCTTAGGCAAACTGTAAAAGTAAGGCGATAACTGTAAAGATGCTTGCTTTATGCATTTTTTCCACCTTCCTCCTGTTGGTTTCTGCCACTCCCTTTCAGCTGACAAATAGGATCTAGACTTGTCACCAGAGCACAAAATTCATTTTACTTTGAGAATTAACTAATGAAGTTTACTACATAAGTAATATAGCTCTATCCTTTTTAGAGAATGAATTAACTACCCAAAACATAGTTGTGTTAATTATTGTATGCTGTATGCATACCACTTTTGATAGTGTCCCAACAGTACCTTTTCCTGTGCCTTTTTGAAGTGACCTGTAAAACCATTCTAATACAGACTGAAGTTGAATAATTGTTTCTTAGATATATTCTTAATTATCTAGCATGCAAACTTTCAGTTGAAATGAACCTTGCATAGCAGAATATTCCTTAATCCAACTTTCATATCTGCTGTCTTAAAACTTTTTTTAATTGAACTGTATTTTTCCTGGATCCTGAGTTAGTATGGAGGTTTCCTGTGTCAAACTTATGCTGTGATTTTCCAGCTTTCTAAATAGTCAAATAGTTAGCTGCTAAAATTGGAGGCATCATCTAAGGTATTCTATTAACGTCTTCAATCTGCCCCTCTGTCTCTGATTGATTTCATATGAGGAGAGGAAGCTAAGGACAAGGGAGTGGAGAAGGGAAAAGAGAGATGAGTGATTTACCCCATCGCTCCTGTTGCTCGGCAAGGCAGCAGTAGGGAAAGATGGTGAAGTGGAACATCATCTCCATTAATCTGAATATTTCTTGGATCTAAGGTGGTATATTTAGTATTAGTTGCTCCTGTACAGCACAAGTGTGGAGAATGGTGTGTGTGTGTGTGTACAAAGTAAAAGATCTTAGACAGGATACGGCATATAGGGGAACCCAATCTTGCAATAGTGAGAATGCTAAATTACTTCTGCTTGGTTACAGGAGTAAGGCCAAAGAGGAGATTGTCTAAGTGCCCCATTTTTTTTTTTAGAGAATCACAGTTAAATCCATGTCTGTTTAGCTACCCCCAGTCTCTGCCTACACCAGGGATCGGCAACCTTTGGCACGCAGCCCGCCAGGGTAAGCCCCCAAGGGATGTGCTGGCCGCTGCTGCCCGCAGTCCCCATTGGCCTGGAGTGGCAAACCGCAGCCACTGGGAGCTGCGATCGGCTGAACCTGCGGACCCGGCAAGTAAACAAACTGGCCCGGTCCACCAGGGGCTTACCGTGGTGGACTGTGTGACAAAGGTTGCCGATCCCTGGCCCACACTATCCTTTTCCTCTGAACTTTTGAGAGTAAGGGAGCAGATGTATAAATGGCTTGAGATTTACTTCCACTCAGTGTGAAAGATTAAGCGTAGTACATCATCTTTTTATTTTTTTAGGATACTATGGAGTTCATAAAAAATTTTCAGTCTGAAGCTCCCTTAAAGAGAGGAACTGTTTCGGCGCAAGATGCATCCCTACAAGAAAGAGTGATGGCTCAAGTAATGTATATTCAAAGCTTTTCTTTTATAATTACTTCATCGTTGTAAAAGAGAGAAATTATTTTATCTTTGACAGAGATATCTGAAGATTTCAGAGGGTCAATATTTGAAATGAAATTTTAACTATGGGCATTTTGTGCTGACACAGGGGTTTTTAAAATGTAGTTTCACCAAGAAAGCTTCATGAAAGCTTTGATTTATTTCAGCTGCGAGCTGCGCTGTATGACATCCATGATATATTCTTTATAATGGAAGTATCTGAAAGAATGAATATTCTGCGTCATGATCGTGAAGTTCGCAAAGAGAAAATGCTGAGGCAAATGGTATGTTCCAAGTTTGTATCCAGTAAGAAACACTTTAAAACTAGGAAAATGTATATTATTGTCCCTAGTTAAGTATCCGTTGTTAGTGATTGGAGTAAGATACAGATTTTTTTTTTTTTCCTGGCCTAGTAAGAAATATAAAACCTTAGCTTTTGAAAACAATCTTCCTGATAATTGTGTGGCTTTAGCTGTGGTGCTCCAGTAGTTAAACTTGTTCAGAAAGACTCCAGTCTACAATAGGGACTTGGGGCCTGGATGCTTCCAAAGTGTGTGTGTGTGTCTGTCTTGGAGAGAGAGGAAAGAAATGATGGAATTATTTTGATAGCAAGAGAAAAGGTGCACATAACTTTGTTGTTGTTGGTTTTGTTATTTTAAATTAAAGTTTGGAATGTTTAAAAAAAAAAAAAAAAAAAAGGTGCTACATCACCATGTAAACTAAAGAGTTGCATTAAATCTTTTAAAGTAGATTTTATAATGAAAAGTGCCAATCTTTTAATTAAGGTGGATCAGATGTGGCAACTGTAATAAAAGTAGTAACAAATATTAGTATCCACTTCTGTGTTTTTGTAGGCTAAAATAAAGACTCCACGAGAGAGGGTGACACTTTCAACAGCTACACAGAAGTCTCTGGATAGGAAGAAGTACATGAAGTATGTATGTATTTAATATTTTTTTGGTAGAGAGAATTGGAAGGAAGGGAGTTGTTGTTATTTGAACACAGCTGAATCTTTTAGCAAAATAGTTTTGTACAGATTTTGGAAGACTCTCTCATTTGCTAGAAAGTCTTTATATGTAAGATTCCTTTTTACATAAGTGTATTGAATTCTATTTCTTTACAATGGCATTTTTTATATAGACATTCAATATATATTTGTTCCCATGCTGAAAACAAGATAAACACTCCTCATCTTGTTCTCTGTACCTACTGGCTGTTATCTAATTTTCTCTGAAGTCTGATCACCAGAATCATGGTTTACATTTATCATTGTCCAAGTACCCTCTGTATTTGCTGTAACAACTCAAGTGAATCACATTACTGCAGTTAATGGTGTTGGTGACGTTATCAGGTGACATTCCTGCTGAGTCAGCAGTAATGACCCAATGCCACAGCATGGCTATAGGGGACTCTCTCCCATCTGAGATACCATTCTTTGGATAAGATAAAATTTGCTTGCTTGTAACCAATAAAATCTATAACCGCTTTTGGAAAGATTAGTGGTTGCCCCACTACCATGACTATATTGAATTTAGGTAGCTGCATCCTGCCTACAAAACTTCCTCTAGTTCTCAATTGATATAGTATTCTTCACTCTGTCCTGAGCTGTGTGTAATGTCGCTGTGTGCTGTTAAGATGCTGTTTCAGTGATGAGTGAAGTGACTCCTGTGTGACTAGTCTGTAGTTGGTTTGCAAAGCGTGAGTGCTGTATTTTTATGTTGTTTTTATTTTGGAGAAAGCCATTAGCTGTGTATGATAAGAGATGCATTGCATGTTGGTTGGAGTGCCTTATGGCATAATGGAGACAATTGCTTCTGTTTGTGTTGCAGTTGGAAAGTGTAGTCTGTACTGTACATAATTTTGCCAAAAGAGTGGCAATAATACTGTTTAGGTGGCTTCCTTTTATTTTTATAGCTTCTTGTCTGACAATTTTTATAATTTTTTCTTAAGAAATGTTTTAAAAGTATTTGGATACTTACACTTTTTTTGTTTTGTTAGGGCTGCAGAAATGGGAATGCCAAATAAAAAATTAATCATAAAACAAAATACTCCTGAAGCAAGGTCAGTGAAAATTACTTTTTTGTAATTTACACTAAAATGTTCTTAACTGTTTTTGATAATGCTAGGTCTGTTGACTGCTTGCTTGCCATCAGCTAGTCACCTGTCGTCATTGCCCCTGGGTAATGAAGAATGCACAGGGCTAAACTATTATGAAAAGTTATTAACTTGCCTACAGTTAATAAATAGTACTTTTCCAGCTTCAGTTTCTCAAAATTAATATCCTCAAACATGACCTTTCTTGTCTGTGTTTATTTCACTCACTCCGTCCAGTTCCCAAGTTTCTCAAGTGTTAGATGCAGTGGTAGCATCTTTAAGCAAATGCTTGATGCTATTTTTAAAACAGTATTGTTGTTCTCTCCACTTCCCCAGACATGAACTTTCATGTAGCGAGCTGTAGAAGCTTTTTAAAATGGGGTGTTATTTAAAGAGATCCTCAAGCTTCAGTAGCATTCTTGCCTCTAGATCGTAAAGAGAGAGAGATTCATGTCTCGCATCTGGCCACTATCTTATACTCTGTGTTAATAAACTAGTACTGAACTGTTAGAGGTGCTGCCTTCCAGATGAGGTCTGTCTACACTAGAGAATATTGGCTAATATCAGTTCAGATGCTTAGAATGCTTATAAAATAGCATGCATACATCCGTGCACAAAACATTTCATAGGTGTGCCCTCTACTGGTATGATTGCATCATCTCTGAGCAAATCTTAAAAATAGCTTTGCCCACTTAATTTCAAATTGTGTCAGTGCTAGTTTAATAAGAAACCTGAAGCACTGCAGCTGTACCGTTTCAGTGGGGCCTGCCAGGACAATCCCATGACAACAGCTAAGAGCCACTGGCCATGTCATTCCCAAACATGGTTATACAAAAAATTTAATTTAAAAAATTACAAAAATAATAAAAGCAAGATCTGTCTTCCCAAGAACCAACGTATGAAGTTGTTGATGCTATTTATTGTGAACCGCAGGCCAGTCTGTCGAGCAGCAGGGGCACGTTATGGCCTCTGCCATGGCACATGTGTAGTTCTGCCCCCACAATGTGTGAGTGTTGATCTACAAGCAGAACCAAATAATTCAAATAAATCACTGGGCGGGGAAAGGCGGGGCAGGAGGGCAGCATCATAGTAATCGGTGAAAATATTTATTACTCGTATGAACCTGCTCCAGGTTTCTTATCGGAAGCCTGGTGATAAGTACCACAACTCAGAGCCACAGCAAATGTTGGAGGAGGTGCTGTGTGTGGGTCTGCTATACCAGGGTAATAAGTGTATGCACACAGAACTGTTGCAATAACAATTGGTGCTAGAAATGCGTAGCTGCTATGTTTCTAAATTGAAACAGTTCAGTCCTTTAGTATAGACACTTGTAAAATAGATTACTTCTTTCTGTCTCTGAAGGCTATTTCAGTGCTTTTCTCCAGTTTTAATGGTTGCCACGCATAACTGGATGCTCTCTGCATTAGCAACATGTAACCAAACACTGTGCTGGCTTCTTTGAGATACTTGGAATATGGAAAGCAATATATAAAAATCAAACTTATTTAGAAACAAAATAAACAAAACTAATCCAGATTTTGTTTTTAACAGAGTACTTCAGCCAAATCAAGGACAAAATACTCCAATTCATAGGCTTCTTTGCAGGCAAGGGTAAGAGTACTGTATGTGTTTTAATGCACAACTTAAAGGTTGAAAGCAAATGCAATATCTGAGTCAAATAATTTCCAAGTAAGATCTACATGCATCAATGCAAATATTGTTCAAATGCAAAATGGCTAACTTACAATTCATGGTGAGACAGTTCTTAAAGTTCCTAGCTTTTATTTTTCTTATACTGTAAGGGAAAAAATGCAGTGGTCTCATTCTGTTTTTCATTTACACTGTGTTCTGACATCTGTATTTGTAACATTCATTCCATTAAGTTTTGCTTCCACTTCCTAAAAATGAAATATGATTTTATAAGAAACACATACCTCCTAAATAATGCAACATGTACTCATTAGATCGGTTTCTTGAATAGAGTAGTAAGAAAAAAGTGTGCATGGAGAGTTTCTCCTGTTAAGGTATATGCATAATTCCTAGTAATGTTAATAGGAGTTTCACATGTGCACATTCTGGAAGAGACGCTACTGTATCACTTACAGACGTTTTCATACCAAGAACAGTTTGATAGTGTTTTTCTTTATTGGATACATCTTTGGATTTTAATGCAAGTGACTTATTAACTCTTTTATATTTAATTAGAACCCCTAAGACCTCAATGAAGGGGGTTGAGCAAAATAGAAAGAAGTCCTCAGAAAGCAGAGTGCCTAACAAGGCAACTTCAGGTGTGTAGAAAATGGGTTCTTGGATCTCTTTTAAAATGAAGATATGAGTGAGTTACTAGTATCAAGAAAATTTAAATGGGATATCTTGTTTTCCTTTTCTTGCTGCAGTAGCTTTGCTATAATACACTTTGACTAAATCAACCATCTTTCTATATATGTTTATAAAAACAAAAAATGTGGGTAACTTAATAGTACATTTTCAAATTCTATAAAAGACATATACAGTTTTTTAAGATAACTGCTTAAATTCCTTCTCTCAACAAATGCCTGATGGCCAAAAATACGCAATTTTTAGTAGTATATGTAAAAACACACTAATCATTAGAGACCTGCAGAACTAGAGTAGATAGATCTAGACTCTGACTCAGATATTTATATTTTTATGGCATTTATTCCTATTTCTTAATCTATGTAAGACTTGTCCTCAGAGGACATGACATGGATTTTCAGAAAATTTACCAGCAGGAATATTATATGAATTCCTCACTTTAAAACATCTTGTAGAATGCTATTCTGCATATTAGATATTAACAAAGAAGATTTATGATCCTTTTTCCTCTGATATACCCAATGCTGTGCATGTCAGTTTTAGATGAGGGGTAGTCCAAGTTCCAGATATGGAGTTTAGAAGTTGGTTGGTTGATTTTTAATAAAAAGGGGTTTGGACAGAATGCCTAGCTATTCATAGATGTGGTTTTGTCCATTCCACGCCTTAACAAAACGTTAGTTGAAGCAAATGTTTTCTGATACTTTTCCACTTTAAAACTTGAATGTAAACAGTTGTGATTGATTAAAATGAAGTAAAAGCTTTTTACTCAATTGGTCTTTGTCATCTACTACAGAAATATGATTTAGGAACTTAATTCATATAACTCACTTCTAAAATTAATGCATTTATATGGTTGGGTACCTATTAAAAATTAGGAACATCTGGGATCCTATTCAGGACGGAAAACCGTAATTCTTTGGGATGCAACAAGTGACCCATAGAACTCAGTATGATTTTTCTATCCAATCTTGCTGCATATAGAGGGAAAATTCAAATTCAAACTCCCCACCCACTGCTCGGATACTAACTATTTAGCTAACGAGAGCTGACAAAAACACAGGTCAAGGTAGTCAGGAATTGTTCAGACTTGTAAGGTCACTCAATTAAAATTACAGAAACCATGCTCTGAGGAGTCAATATTCTGGCCTGCTTGCTTTAGCTAGTCGTAACTTTCTCATGACTTGATATCATGACATTTTGATACTCAGCAGTGTAAATAATCCCATTTATGACAATGGCTCCAAATTTTATCTGGCCTGCCTTCATGGCCCTTTGATGAATTGCTGTAAAATTTCTGAATGTCTCATAATAGCCATCTGACAGTTGTTTCTAACTGGCTATATGGAGGTGCGGTTTTAGTTATGTAGTATAACTATCTCCTTATTTCATCTAGAGTGTTTGAGCATCAGTGTTTCCATGACATTTGTAGTATCAGCACTTCCATGTTCTTCCAAATACAAATAATAAATCAGGCAATATCCATCTGTACTAAATTAACAGCAGTGCATTGTGAGATCATTATCTGGAAGAAGCCCTAACAAGTGTAAAAGAAATAATATGAATATTTATGCAGTATTAAAAAAGCTTAAACTTGAATTAATACATGTAAATAAAACTTGAATTATGTACATATTTGAACTAAATTGAATAGTTTATCAAATTATTACCAGAATAATTAATTATTCAGTTATAAAAAAAACCCACCCTGAGTTTGGAATATAAGACTATTTTCAAAAGATGCACTGTAAACTGTTTAATGTGGGTGAGCAACAAATTGTTTCCAGGGAGTGGTCATGCCCAAATAAACTAAAATCTTTATAAAAAAAAAATTAAATTATATTGAAAGCTAAACAAATTCATGTACGTTCTTGTATTTTATCTTACATTTGTGAGTGTGCTCCTGAAAATGAAGACTCAGCACTCGCTTGCTCTAGGCAGAGGATAGGCATATTTCTTCCTGTAACTCTGCTAGTGCATGTCAGTACTGACCTACAACATCCCTGCTGTTTTAGTTTTTGACATTCCTTAAGCACAGACTGAAAATGGTGTGGTGGCTTTGTTGGGGCTAGGATGTGGCAATCAGACTTAATCTTACTTCTGACCCAAACGGAACTTGAATGCATATCACTAGAAATGCAATGCTCATGTACCAGCCCATCTACTCTTTCCTCCTCTTTGTGTGTGTGTGTGTGTGTGTGTGTGTGTGTGTGTGTGTGTGTGACTTTGTCATTTGAAAAAAGAACAGGAGTACTTGTGGCACCTTAGAGACTAACAAATTTATTAGAGCATAAGCTTTCGTGGACTACAGCCCACTTCTTCGGACTAACAAATTTATTAGAGCATAAGCTTTCGTGGACTACAGCCCACTTCTTCGGATGCATCCGAAGAAGTGGGCTGTAGTCCACGAAAGCTTATGCTCTAATAAATTTGTTAGTCCGAAGAAGTGGGCTGTAGTCCACGAAAGCTTATGCTCTAATAAATTTGTTAGTCTCTAAGGTGCCACAAGTACTCCTGTTCTTTTTGCGGATACAGACTAACACGGCTGTTACTCTGAAATTTGTCATTTGAAATTCCATCTCCAAAGCTTGGTCTTCCTCTCTTAATTACAACCATTGATTGAATATCTTCTCCCCTCTAGTACACACAATAATTTTTCATTTAGGACCACTGATTGAACACTTCTGTTTTTGTTGTGTCCTTCTTTTGCCTTTAATATTGAGCTTTGGAACAAAACTCAATTTCAAATTAAGTGCCTATGCCTTTTGCTAGTGAGTTTAACTCCTCTAATTCTGGATCTACGTGCCCGCTTCTATCTTGGTTAAGAGAAAGGGTTGGGTTTTTTTTGTTTTGTTTTTTAAACTGGAACATCTAAACATACGGGGCATGTTTTGAAATCTAGAGTTGCACTTCTGCTGAACGTGGCTGGTACGCTTGACAGCAGAGAAACAATAAATAGCTTTTTACTTTTTTCATCAAGTATGTAGGTTGGGAGTATAGACTAAAAGCCAAAACCTTAAGGAAATGTCCTAGAGAAATTACTAGAAAATGAGAAACTTTTTATAGTTTTGTTTTTGCAGTTCTCTATCTATCACATACAATTCTATATTAACGTCTGTGTATCTCTTATATATATCCCTTGAATTCTATACAGGGTTAAACTATAAAAAGATGAATTTGTAATAAATTTCTGTGGACTTGTACTAAATTTCTATATAGCCCTATTGGTTTCATTCTTACTGAATTCTGTAATCCTTTTCCATAAGGATAAATAAAATCTTTCTATATACTCTGTTGCTCTCTCACATACACTCATAGCTATTAATTGTTGTGTAAATTAATTTTAATGGGAAATAAGACTGCTTTTTGTTTTTTAAAGGTAAAATCCAGATCATTGGTGAATATAGTCAAAAATGTCAGTTTATTTCCTGAATGTAGGCTTTGATCCATGTAATGTGCACATGAGGGTTGAGAGAGTAGTGCTGAGGCACTGATAAGGCACCATGCTCATCAGCCCTGTTACTTCATCTTATTGGACCATGGGTAAGCTGAGGGGTGCAGGTATTGCATGTTGCTGGATCGGCAAGAACATTTTTGTGATGAGGTACTGATGTGGTAAGACCTTTAGAATGTCCGAAGCTGCCTTGCTCTGTTTCTTCTAAGTGCAGCTCTTAAGCACCTATAAGTACCCACTTCTCCTGGCTGCCAGTCGGAGTAACAGAACATACTAAAAATGGCATCTACTCACATCATCCTATACAGTGGATTGCATGCACTTTCTCCTGGCCTTTCTCCACTCCCCTTCCCACCCTTTCAGCTCATTGCTGAGCACTGTGCATATTTTGCTACACAGATGTCTGGAAAATGTTGAGGTCTAGCCCTTTGCCCAGCAGCTTGCAACAACTGAGCCGTTAATCTTGAAACATGCTGGTTCCCAGCATGATGGAATTCTTCCAGATTCACGGAATTGAGATATCTCCCTTTGCAGAGGCATAAGCCAAAATGTGACTCAGATCCTTAGTTGTAAGAAGGACTCTGTTTGGTGGCTTTTTGTCAGAGTTCCCGCCCCACTCTGAACTCTGGGGTACAGATGTGGAGACCCGCATGAAAGACCCCATAAGCTTATATTCTACCATCTTAGGTTAAAAACTTCCCCAAGGCACAAATTCCTTTCCTTGTCCTTGGATGGTATTGCTGCCACCACCAAGTGATTTAAACTAACATTCAGGGAGGGGCCACTTGGAGCCCTATCCCCCCCAAACCCCTTCACCCCCTTTCCTGGGGAGGCTTGAGAATAATATACCAACCAGATAGGTTAACAAGGTGAGCACAGACAAGACACTAAAAACCAATCAGGTTCTTAAAAGAAGAACTTTACTTTTTTATAAAAAAAAGAAGCACCTCTGTAAAATCAGGATGGAAGGTAATTTTACACGGTAATAAAAAGACTTAAGTTTAGAGGGGAATCCTCTGTGTTTTAACTTTAAAGTTACAAAACAAGAATAAACCTCCCTCTTAGCATAGGGTTTGAAAGTATCTTCTTTCCCCATTGGTCCTTCTGGTCAGGTGCCAACTAGGTTATATGAGCTTCTTAACCCTTTACAGGTAAAGGAGGGATTTTATGTTACCCTTAGCTGTATCTTTAGATATACATAGATATATATAGATATAGATATATATATATATATAGAGAGAGAGAAAATAACAATAACACGAGAACTTAAAATTCTGGTTGCGAATTTCAACTCAGAGACCTGTAATAAATTATCTCCTGAAAAGACAGTTCAATTTTATTAGGATTTGAGTATTCTCTGACTTGTATATTTTCCCTATCTTTGTTCTAGTCTGTTTAGGTCTATAGCCTCCTCCTTGACATGGATGTACCACCTCAGGTAGTTTTGCTAGATACACTAGAGCTAAAGGGAAAACATACCCTCTTAGTGTATTTCCACCTCACCTTTTCCTATAGTAAAACCTGTTAGAGGAGTTTTGGGGAGGAAATCTCCAAGAGGATCTCCTCAGAGTTCCTTCTCTTGTTTGTTTGGTGGTGGCGAGAGGAGGGTTTGCGTCCTCACCCCCTTGAAATAAACTGGATGATGTTGCAGGAAGCCAGGGCCATCTTCATGAAGGTGCTCTATTTTTCCATCCCCTCCCTCATCTCCATTGGAGCTGTGCTACCAGGATGACAACTCATCCGCAGCTGTCTTAGTGAAAGTGGGGTTGAAGGGAGAGTTGATTTGTGGAAACTAAAATAGAGCCATTGGGAGAAGAGTGTGCACCTTGCTCCTGGTCTACCAACTGCTTCCCTCTGACCTGCTCAGGCTTCACTCCTCACCCTGTGTGGACTCCATGGGGTGGGGTGAAAGGGATGCTGTAGAGGGGCTGAACCCCTGTTCCCTTTTACATGCAGAGGGTTTCCTCTGTACATGGATATTTGGGGATGGGGGAGATCAGGCCCATAAATAACTTACTGAAATACTACAATTAAAATTTAAAACGCTAATGTATTTAGGTTGTGTATTTATGCTTTGCATTGTTCTTGCTCAGTCTGTCTTTCTTGGGTGGTTCTTAAGATTCTTCTGTCTTTGAGGGTGGGAGTTGGGGTGGTGAGGAGGAATGAGTTTTTTATATTTGCCTTATAGGAATGTAATGTATTAAAATGATGGTAGCTATTCATTGTATAATAGTGAAGAGTTAGGCAGTTTAGAATAGTTAAATGATCCATAGTAGCTTAAGATGCTTAGCTAATTTTATGTAATCAAGTGTTATAGTACAATATAGAAACCATCATCATTTCAAGTTTTCTAATCTTTTTAAAATTTATATATTGCAGTTATAGGTGTTTTGGAGTAGCAGGAAAGCAAGGGGAACACTTACTGAGGAAGAAAATGCTATAATGTATAGTTATTTACAAGCCTTTTTACAACTCGAATAACCTGTTTTATTCATACATTTTAAGGTATTTGAGATATAGAATAAATTATGAAAATATTAATTTTTAAATACATCTATTTAAAAGCATATTTGAACAAGTTTGTGTATTCCCGTCCTTAAAATTTTTGGTTTTTATTGGACAATTCTTTTATAAAAAGAACAGTCACAATCACAGAATGTTAACTTTTTGTTTCTGCTTTATTTTTAGGAGTATATGCAGGAAGAATCCAAAGAAAGAAGCCAAATGTTGTGACAATTTAAGACGACAGCACTCGCTCGGATAAAGAAAAGGCTATTTTAATGCAATAGTCTCTTCAGCATCGGTTCAGATCTTGCATCTCCTATATGTATGCTGTGAATTGACAAACGTACACATTTAACATATTTTGCATATTTTAAGGACATACAATAGGTTTTTATGGAATGATGTTAAAGTTATGGAGAGGGCTACAAATAAGTTCAGTTCTTATACTCATGAAAACAAATTGCATGTTACAAACCTGTTAGGTATTCAGATTACTGCATACATATGTCCACATTCAAAATGCTCTGCTGTAGAGAAGAATATAGTGCAACATTGTTTATTTGTATCTTTTTGCCATCTCTGACTTATTCTTGTATATGTCATGCACTTTTTTGTACTATAGGAAATATATTTACAATTGCATTTCATACACGTTAGTCTGTATAACTGATTTCCTATATGTGTACATATTTTAGCCTTTTACCCTAAAATTAGAGAAGTAGAAAAGATAATTTATTCAACTGTAACAATACAGTGCGTTTTTCCTCTGTGTATTTGTTTGAGAACAGCATCGCTGAGTGTATCATTACATATGAGTGTGCTAACCTCTCAATTTAAATACTAATGACTGATATTGTTACACTCATTTCTATTGACTGTTTGCAAACATGGATCTGAGTTAATTGCTGGCATAAATGTGCAATTCTATTTACATGAATGAAGTCGCACCTGTTCTCACGGGTGGTGAATTTAGGCGACTATGATGAAACATTCCAGGCAATTTTTCCTCCATACTGTTCACTGCATTTTCTAATTCCAAACTACATTTTGATCAAGATGAAGTATAATTAAGATGTAGCAATTCTATGACACTGTACAAGAGTTCCAGAAGGAAAGACTTTAATTGTCCTCAGCAATCAAACAGATGACTGTTTCACACCATTATGTGTCTTAAGGTTTTATTTTTGACATTCCTAGAACTACTTTACTGTCTAAACAAGTAACTTGGAACAGTTTTTTATAAAAAAAATAGTACTGTCATCAGTAACAGATCCAAGCACTGAAGCCATGCTTCCATGTTCTGAGTCCCTAAAACTTTGCAAGACTTAACCTCCAAAACACATGCTCCTGTTTGCCCCTGTCTTTTTGGCTATTTCAGCCATTATGAATATGCTTCTTTAAAAAGAGGCTGCTTAGTAATTTTAATCTTGATAATGAGTTTCTTTGAATCTTTCCTTGGTTTTCAAATAAAATAGAGAAAATCTTGCCCCTGTGTATATCCATCCTTAAAGGCAGGTATTATTCAGTCAATAGCATACTTGTGTATCCCCACAGCTTTAAGGGTGGTAGAGAGGAGGACTGTTTAAACAAAATAAAGGGTACGTATTTAATGAAAATGTCAAATTTTACTGTTTCACTAGTATAAATTTGCTATAACTCTTAACTTTTGTGGAGTTAATCCAGGTGGACATTGGTATAACAGCAGACTTGACCCAAAATATTATCAATATTCATTAAATATCTCAATATAAAAATTAAATAGGTGGAAGGAAAAATGCCTTAATACAAAAATGCATGTATGAATGAACAGAACTTGCTTGGGGATGGCCTTAAACCCACAAGTTATGGTTTGCATCTACAAATCAGTACCTTATCCTGTACCTTTTGTTGCATTATTATAAGCAAATGTTACTTATCATGCAGTATTTTAAACTGAGCCAGACGTACTTGAAAAAGAGGCAATACTAATATGAAGAAATATTTAGAGGAGTAACAGAGTACTCGGTGGTTGTGTACTGTGGTCTTATTTGAAGGCTCTGAGGCAGATCCTCAGCTGGTGTTAATTTACACCAGCTGAAGACCTGCACCTCTCTGCTTAAACACTATTATCCTTTAGTTTCCCCCCATAATACAAAGATTTATTATGATAATCTGAACTTCTTGGATTCCTAGTCATTTTCAAAACTTTATTTTTGTTCTTAAATTTTGCATTACTCTACTGTTAGTCTTTTAGAGGAAAACATTTCAGGAATAACAAAGTTAGAATGACAAGTGAAATGCATCATATTTTATTAAGAATTCTAGAGTATCTTGCAGGTGGCAACGTTAGACTGGCTTACTTCCTGTTGTATGTTAGCTAAAATTGATTGTAGATGTTTTCTGTACTGTTAATTGGCATTTGAGGCAATACGTAAAAAGTAGGCTTAGTCTAAATATTTAAAAAATGAATGTTCAACTTTTGTTCAGGTTTCTTAACTAAACCTTTTTTACTTTAAGAATGTTTCAAAGTTTGTGTACTAAAATATCATCACAAATTTTTTTTAACTTTCATAAGGCCTTCTTGACAAGTGCCAGAATTTTTTTGTAATTTGATATATTTTGTATTTATTTATACATATTTAATTTTCAATTCACTTTATTTTTGTGGAATGTAATGTCATTATTATGAAGTGTATTTATTTTTTGTACTTTATTTCATTTTCACCAGTCATGCCCCTTTCGTTAAATATACTGCAAAATAAACTTTTTTTAATCTTTCAATATTTGCATTTTTCTGGATTAAATAAATGCGTGAGATAAATTCAGGAGAAAGTGGACTTGAAATAATACAGGGCCAAGGGCATCCAAATTATTTTTAAATCAAAGAGTTGAAATTTAAGAAGCAGCAACATTATAGCTTCACCAATTTGATATGACACTGCTTCCACCCAGTCCTGCATTCCTTTTGCACTTAACTCCTGTGACTTCAGAGAGGATTCTGGTTGTTTAAAGAAAGCAGGATTGGACCCTTCAATTGCTGTTTGTTTTGAATGATTAATTACAAAATGTGGGAGAATGATGCAATATAAACAATATATATTTTATACTTAAAGCCAGAGACAAAACTTGCCTAGCTGTGTGGTATTCATGGTGAGCTTATGGGTCAGAGCCTCATCTAATGTAAATTGGTGTAGTTCCACTTATGCAAGTGAAGCTGTGTTGATTTATACCAGCTGAGAATTAGTCTGTGTAAATTCAATTGCAGAAGATGATTGCAAAAATACTCCTTTACAATTAAAATGGGAATTGCTGGGCAATTACTGTGTTTATTGAATACAAATGACAGTTCCATATATGGCATTGTCTACACTGGCAAGTTTCTTCGCAGTAAAGCAGTTTTCTGCGTTGTAACTCCTGAGGTGTACACACTGCCAAGCCACTTAGTGCGCAAAAACTGCGCAGTTGCAGCGCTGTAAAAAACCCACTCTGACGAGAGGTGTACAGCTTTCTGCGCCAGAGGTACAGCACTGCGGTGCCAGTGTAGACACCATGGTCAATTACAGTGCTGTATTTGGCCTCTGGGAGGTGTCCCACAATGCCTGTTCTTGCCTCTCTGGTCACTGGTTTGAACTTTACTGCCTGGCCCTCAGGTGAACAACCGTCATCCCCACTCTGTGAATTCCTTTGGAATTTTGAAAGTCCCCTTCCTGTTTGCTCAGTGATGCGTACAGTGGTCTCAACACATCTTTCCAGGTAGCCGTGCCTGTTCCACGCACCAAGCGATCCCCAGCTTGGAGCAATGCCGAGCTGCTGGACCTCATCAGCATTTGGGGAGAGGAGGCTGTCCAATCCCAGCTGTGCTCCAGCCATAGGAATTATGATACCTACGGACAGATTTCACGATGCATGACAGAAAGGGGCTCTGACCAGGACACTGCAGTGCAGGGTCAAAGTGAAGGAGCTACTGAACTCCTACCACAAGGTGCGGGAGTCAAACTGCTGCTCCGGTGCTGTGCCCACAAGCTGCCGGTTCTACAAAGAGCTGGATGCAATACTCAGTGGTGACCCCCACCTCCACTGCAAAGGCCACTGTGGATACTTCGATGGCTCGTGTGCCAGTCGAGAGTGGACCAAGCCAGGAGGAGGAAATCTTGGATGTGGAGGGGGAGGAAGAGGGGGGCCCAGAGGCAGAGTACGACTCGGAGGTCAGAGATGCATGGAGCCAGGAGCTCTTTTCTATCCTGGAGGGGGGTAGCCAGTCACAGCTGTCGGATCTTGGCGAAGCATAAACAGGAGAGGAGGCCCCTAGTAAGTGGATTTGATTTTAGGAATGGCTGAAGTGAGTTGTTGGGGGCAGGAGGGTTGCATAAAGCAGGCTTGTGTCTGTATGATGTGCAAACCACCACATGCTTAGTCTGAGAACAGACTGATTGACTGACTCCCTCACTTCACAGGAATCTGCCTCAGAAATTCTCCAGGAAACTCTAATGGAGATGCTGGGCAATCCACTGCTGCAGGTCCTTTGGCAGAGCTGCTTTATTTCTTGCCCCATTAACGGTAACTTTCCCATGCCACTCTGCCATTATCGGGGAGCGGGGGGACCCTTGCTGCACACAGGCGAGCCACATAAGGGCCAGGGCAGAAGCCACAGTCTTGGAGAAGACCCTCCCTTGATTCCCTGCTCACCCTCAGCAGTGAGAGATCTTCCATAGTAAACACAGCCTGTGGAAAATGTGGGGACAGGAATAATTATCAGGCCCCACTACAGTATTGGCTCTCCCCAAGAGCCACGTGCCCAGTGGACAGTAGGGTCTAGGAACACTGATTTACCCTGCCCCTGTGGCTACTCACCATTTTGGGGGTCTTGTGGCTCATGTGTGCTTGCCTGGGGGCAGCCAGTTAGTGACCAGTATGTGAATACTGGCTGTGGATCTGTGTGCTGCAAACACACATTCTGTAAAATGTGTTTTGGCTTCAGATATGACCTTGAGAGCCCAGCCTCCCTCTCTATCACTGGCTGAATGGCTGTGCAGAATTAGAAAGTGGCCACGAAGAACTAAGGAGGACTTTCTGCGTGAGCTTATGATGCACTCCGTGGCTGAAAAACAGGAATTGAAGGAGTGGCAGGGCAGCAAGAAGAGGGACCTAAAGGAGAATGCGGTGTTTCAGAATGAAGCCACGGAGCAACTCTTAAACGTTATGGCGCACCAAGCAGACACATTCCAGGCGATACTAGCTCTTCAAACCGAGCAGCTCTGCGCGCGCCCTCCTCTACAGCCGCTGTCGCAAAACTCTTTCCCATTCACCCCCCAGACACCGCCAACACACTCTTATCAACCTCCTGGCTCCAGTCTGTACCCGGGGCATTCCATTCCTCACCCGTCACAGTCCAGCACTGCGGACTCCAGTACCCACTGCACACAACACCCGTCCCTCTGCAGTTTTGCCCTGCTGAAGTAAAGTACCTGCTGCACTGTACTCCAAAGGAGAAGGTTGGATATGATCCCTGGACATACCCAAATCGTTACTCATCCTGGGACACCACCTCCTCCTGTGACCTTCCCTTTCCCCATCCTCCTCAGTGCTGATGGGTTGTTGTTTTTTTTTGGTCTCTCTCCTCCAGTTGTTGTTTTTAATAAAAGAATTGTGCTGGGTTGCAAGCAATCTTTATTAATTAGTAATCTTTCATGTAGGTTTTTACTTAATGTGCCATGGGAAAAAAACTGTCATTCTGAAGCTTAAACAAATGTAAGAGCAAAGAGTAAATCACAGAATTACAAAAGAGTAATTGATCAATATCTTTGTTCTATTGGGAGTTATTATATCATTGAGGAAAAATCAGATTTGAAACCTAGATTAAAACAATTTAGCATGAAGGATTTTTTTTCTCTTCTCCTGCTGTCCTAAATATACAGTATTGTTTAAGTAACCGAGGGGTAGCCGTGTTAGTCTGAATCTGTAAAAAGCAACAGAGGGTCCTGTGGCATCTTTAAGACTAACAGAAGTATTGGAGCATAAGCTTTCATCTGTCTGATGAAGTGGGCATTCACCCAATACTTCTGTTAGTCTAAAAGGTGCCACAGGACCCTCTCCTGCTTTTTACAGTATTGTTTAAGTGTAATATGTGGGATCCTGCAAACCTTTATGCATGTGAATAAAGTTACTTGTGTGTAAGTGTTTAGCTGTGTGTGTATTGCTCTGAAACATTAGGGATTAAATAGTTTTGCTTGTAGAATGCTGTTTTTGATGGACCAAAATACTAATCTAATATTGCAAACTCTTTATTCCTATAGAATGGAGTGTCCTATAGCTCCGATGTAAAAGGGAGGTAGGGATCTAAAAAATACCTTTATCTCTGAATCTGATGAGTCAGATTTAGAGGAGGATAAGCAGTTGTTCCAGACAAATCTGAGGGGGGGGGAAAAGTCCACCATTTCATAATCAGAAAATATATTAAAGTACACCTTTACTTCAATATAATGCTGTCCTTGGGAGCCAAAAGATCTTACCGCGTTATAGGTGAAACCGCGTTATATCGAACTTGCTTTGATCCACCGGAGTGCGCAGCTCTCTCCCCCCGCCAGAACACTGCTTTACTGCATTATATCAGAATTTGTGTTATATCAGGTCGCGTTATATCGAGGTAGAGGTGTATGTCCCCTCCACTATAAATACACAAATTATAAAAAGCCCCAGGACATTTGTCATCCATGAACCCAATAAAACATGCTAAATAAGGACTTCTGATTAACTGGGATGGATATTACTCAATAATTTAAACATCAAAGCAAATAACCAGTTCTTTCTTTAAATTATTGGTGTTCATGAAGTTTAAATGAAAATGGCTTTAATTGTATGAGTCTTTAAAAGGCTTGATGAAAAAGTCAAAAACTGAACCTTGAAGTCCAGTAAAGAAAACAATATTGAAGGAACAGAAGATTGTGCTGGCGCATGTTAGTGGAATTTCTGTGCTAAGTAGGGAGAATTTTTAATAGAAGAGGGATATTACGGTCTTGCAGTAGTGAGACCATAGTTAGGTTGCATCAGAATATTTCTGTTTTACATCACATCTCAGTGTCTCATCCTTTTTTCTGAACCCTTTTTTGGAAACATGCCATGGGGAATTTGAACCAAATTTCAGCCACTAATTAACGTGTGGAATGATCTCCAATGTGTGTTTTCTATTTGCATGTTGTTGGAGTTTGAGGAAACTAGAACACCAGAAAAACCTGATTCTTTCCCCCACACTGCACATTTGCTGCTGTCTGAGCCCTAGCAGTGACTTCAGAGACAATGAGCCACTCATTATTCCTCCCTCTACTTTATTCATATACTTGATGAGAATCACTGTTGCCTTGGTTGTCATGGCAATGGCTGCCTTGGATAACTGATTTACCTCAGACTCCCATAACATTCATACAAAAAGATTCCCAGGAGGAGTAGGAAGGAAAGCAAACTGTTTGCATGAGCTCCTTTGGGTTTGTATAGAGGTAAGTCACACTGTTTCTTTTCAAAGGGTAACTGTTACTTTCCTTAAGAAAAAAGAAAGTTACATGAAAATAAGATATAAAATTCCATCTCCATTTCATGGTTTATATTTTTTCACAAACCGGAGGCTATCACTTTCTGAATATTTATCTTTTTTAAAAAAGAGAGAGATTAGAGTTGAGTCCCTAGCTAGAAGCTGCAGTAAATCTTATTTTTCAACTGCTGTGAAACCGTAACACCTTAAACAAATGTTTGATTTAAATAGCACATATTAAAAAATTTCTTTCTATGAAAAAAATAAAGAAACTTACAGCCACAATCTTTGTTTAATGTTAGTTAAGTTTGCTCTCATCAATAAACTAAACCATAAAAAATTAGAAAATACAAAATTAAGAATGGAAAAAGGATTAAAAAATTGCCAAGTCAGGCTGTAGTCAAACTGTAGCAGAAAAGTCAAGGTTCGAGTATTCTGCATATACACAAGGGGGTTGAAATAAAGTTGCACAGGTACCATTCATTCTGGCATTTTTTAGTGTTTGACTTAGCAACCTTTTAATCCTTACCTTTGTATTTCTTAACTTTTTTTATGGATTAGTTTATTGGTGAAGACAACCTTAACTAACATTAAACAATGTTTTTTGTTTGGGAATAGATATAATAGGATGCCAGGGTTCCTTTCCAGCTTCTACGACTGGTTTGCTCTGTCATGTTGGGCAAGTCGGTTAACCACCCTATCCTGGCTTAGTTTATGTATCCTAATAGTAAAAAATGAAGCATTTTATAATAATCATTGAGAGGTGCTATACAAGTGTAAAGTAGTATTAGATGTATTTTTGCACATCAGAAAATATAAATAAAAAAAATCTTACCATTCCCTATTACTAAGTTAGAAACACTTAAGAGACAGAGTCAGTGATACCTGAATTTGTCTGGTTCATCTTAGATGATGACAGTTTTAAACATTTTTGTTTTTGATGTCATTTAAAAAAATATTTTAAGCAGTAACTATAAAAACTGAGGCCTGAGAATACCTTTTTTTAAAGCATTGCAAATGGTGTATTGAGCTGCATTCACCATTACAGTTGGTGTCAGTGAGAGCTGCATCTGTGGATCAAAAGCAGTACTCTCTCAAATCTTATTTCACTCTCCACAGAAATACAACCACTTCTGTGGCTGGGTGCTGCAGCTGTCGAAGAGCACACACTAACTACACAATAGTTTGGGATAGGTGAAATAGACTGAGCCTAATTAAAACTACAGTACAGGGTTAATTTTAAGAAGGCAGATCGAAATTATCCAAATTACACAGTGACATCGGATTATTGCCCTATATTTGCCACGAGGGGGCTTCCATCATGCTCCTGGTCAAGAGCCGTGAAGAAATGAGATGTGCCTCTGTACTCAGACCTCTTCAACCACCTGCCAGTTTGTGTGTCTTCTAGATGTCCTTTATGGTCACTTATGCCACCACAGGACATGACAGTGGAATTTGCTTGGTGTAATGACAACAGCTACGACAGTTTTTAATCACTCTCTTGTCACCGATCCAACCATCTGTCCACCAGGTTTTGACCTGCTAGGGCACCTGTGGTCATCCCTGAATCTGTTTCAAACAGGACAGAGCAATTGTGTGTCCAATCTATTCAAATGGGGTTTCTTTAACAACCTGCAATGTAGATGAGGTCAATTTCAGACTGTCACACATCCTTCATGAGTGCCCGCTGACTTACTTTGACAGTGGGCTACCAGCTCTTCACCTGGATGATGACAATGCTATCAAATGGCTGGAAACACTGAGCATACACTGAGGAATTACACTGGTCTACAATTTTTGAGAAGTCGTCTACTTCAGAGATAAAAAGTGCTATTTATTATGTATTTTGATGTGCTGAATTAAAATATGACAATTAAAACAACTGGCTACTGTTTCTAAGATAAAATTTAAGTTTTTACATTTTATGTCTATGTATATTGTGTAGCTAGTAGAGTTTTAATCATAAATTGTAAACCTAGGTCTTTTCATGCGTTTATGGTTGCTTTACATGATAATATTTCACCTGTCCTGTTCATGTAACACTTTAAAAATCAGCAAAAGGGTTATATAAATAAAATTTATTATGAAACAAAGGCAAAAAACTATTATGTACATAGTTTAGTCCTATTCAGTGTCTACTCAGCGCTTCTTGGCTTGTCTCTTGTATTCATTAAATGGAGCATCTCTTGTCACTGTCCAGCAATAGTCTGGAAGCATTGATGGGCTCCATTTGCCCTGATAGCGTTTCTCCATTGTTGCAATGTCCTGGTGAAATCGCTCGTCATGCTCGTCGCTCACTGCTCCGCAGTTCGGTGGAAAAAAATCTAGATGAGAGTGCAAAAAATGTCTCTTTAGTGACATGTTGCAACCAAGGCTTTTGTATGCCTTGAAGAGGTTTTCCACCAACAACCTGTAGTTGTCTGCCTTGTTGTTTCCGAGAAAATTTATTGCCACTAACTGGAAGGCTTTCCATGCCATCATTTCCTTGCCACGCAGTGCATGGTCAAATGCATCATCTCAAAGAAGTTCACGAATCTGAGGACCAACAAAGACACCTTCCTTTATCTTAGCTTCACTTAACCTTGGAAATTTTCCACGGAGGTACTTGAAAGCTGCTTGTGTTTTGTCAATAGCCTTGACAAAGTTCTTCATCAGACCCAGCTTGATGTGTAAGGGTGGTAACAAAATCTTCCTTGATTCAACAAGTGGTGGATGCTGAACACTTTTCCTCCCAGGCTCCAATGACTGTCAGAGTGGCCAATCTTTCTTGATGTAGTGGGAATCTCTTGCACGACTATCCCATTCGCAGAGAAAACAGCAGTACTTTGTGTATCCAGTCTGCAAACCAAGCAAGAGAGCAACAACCTACAAATTGCCACAAAGCTGCCACTGATGTTGGTCATAGTTTATGCACCTCAAAAGTTGTTTCATGTTGTCATAGGTTTCCTTCACATGGACTGCATGACCAACTGGAATTGATGGCAAAACATTGCCATTATGCAGTAAAACAGCTTTAAGACTCGTATTCAATGAATCAATGAACAGTCTCCACTCATCTGGATCGTGAACGATGTTGAGGGCTGCCATCACACCATCGATGTTGTTGCAGGCTACACAATCACCTTCCATGAAGAAGAATGGGACAAGATCCTTTTGACGGTCACGGAACATGGAAACCCTAACATCACCTGCCGGGAGATTCCACTGCTTTAGTCTGGAGCCCAACAGCTCTGCCTTACTCTTGGGTAGTTCCAAATCCCTGACAAGGTCATTCAGTTCACCTTGTGTTATGAGGTGTGGTTCAGAGGAGGAGGATGGGAGAAAATGTGGGTCCTGTGACATTGATGGTTCAGGACCAGAAGTTTCATCCTCTTCCTCTTCCTTGTCTGACTCAAGTGAGAATGATTCTGGTGCATCAGGAACCGGCAGTCCTTCTCCGTGGGGTACTGGGCGTATAGCTGATGGAATGTTTGGATAATGCACAGTCCACTTTTTCTTCTTTGACACACCTTTCCCAACTGGAGGCACCATGCAGAAGTAACAATTGCTGGTATGATCTGTTGGCTCTCTCTAAATCATTGGCACTGCAAAAGGCATAGATTTCCTTTTCCTATTCAACTACTGGCGAAGATATGTTGCACAAGTGTTGCAGGATGTGTGGGGCCCACCTCTTGTCCTAATCTCCAATTTTGCAGCCGAAATAAAGGTGATAGGCTTTCTTAACCATAGTGGTTATACTGCGCTTTTGTGATGCAAAAGTCACTTCACCACAAACATAGCAGAAGTTATCTGCACTGTTCACACAAGTACGAGGCATCTCTGCTCACTTAGGCTAAACAGAAATGTGTCCCTTTGCAAAATCAAACACTGACAAATAAGAGAGCACGACACTATATGATTTCTAGAGCTGATATAGGGCAATTTGTTCAGCAGAGTGATACAAGCTTTGTTATAATTGCATCAGCCATGACTTCTAGGAATAACATGATGCAATACCAGCTTCAGATAGCATCATTCATTGTTTTGCCTAAAAAGCAAGTACTGTCCACACCCGGTCATAGATTTATTCATAGATCCAGTCAAAGATGTATTTTAGTCATTTCTGGTTTAAATTGAGATCCCTTCCCTTTATAACTCACTTATCTTCCGCCATTCTCAAGTCAAGGGTCGTATATACGGACCTAATAGCATATCTTGAAAACTAGAGCCCATCAACAATTTTAAGCATCATTTTTCATTTTCAGTGACCCAGAATTAGTAAAGTTTGACTACATTTATTTCAGAAGCATTTCGGTTATAGAGCAGTGTTACACAGTGAGAACAAAATTCTGCTTTCAGTTCTGCATGGTGGATCTTGACTAATATTCTGATCTTTCTATATGTATGCAACTTCTGACATCTGAATATCAGAGTTGGGATCTTCCTTTGGTGGGGAGAAATAAAAGTTTTATCCTAACAGCAAAGCATAGCAATGTGGGGTGGCATGTAATCTAATAAGCCCCAAGGGAAATGATTGCAATTAGCTGAATAAATGGGAGTCAGTGAGTCTTCAGGATTTGGGAGCCTGGGGCTATCAGTATATATGCACAGACCAGTAGTACTGTACAGTATTCCCTGATTAATCCATTGCTAACTAAATGGTCCATATTCACTGACATGAGAGCTATTTGACTTGACCAAAGCAGTGAGCTGACCTGTTGCACTAGGTTTCACTGACTGCCTGTGAGAGACACTACTTGCCAGGTCAAGGTTTCCCCACCACTGGGGAGGGGAACAACTTCATTCACGTTCTCCCTTCTTGTGAGAGATCTCACCCATCTAGTGCCTCCCCACACCTCAATATGGGTGTGGAGGGGAGACCCCATCACTGCCTGTATGAGAATGAGACCCTTTGTGTGTATTTATGCCTAGCAGGGCAAGGTGCCATTTCCTCAGGATGTGGAGTGTGAGATCCCTGCAGTGCATAGGGGATGTGTGAGGCCACTTCATTGTGGAGAGGCTGGAGGAGGCTCACTCTGTATTGACCCCTAGTTGCATGGTTGGAAAGCTGCCTCAATGTGCATGTGTGGGCTCCAAAAAGACCCCTTCAGGGTGTCTAGGAAGGGATGCCCACAATGTGTCTGGGAGACATCTTCCTCCCTGAGGTGAGGCCAGTGCTTACTTTATGCAGGGCTGAGTCCTGGCACCTCTAGGCTTGGCAGTTCATAGCCCTGGCACCTCTGCTTGCAATGTCAGTCATGAAAGTAAAAAAATTGCTTGAGCCCCTGGCACCTCTTTTGTTACAAATCAAACAGTGGGTTAGCCCTCCCCCCCTGTGTGCGGGGTCGGGGGGAGGAGCCTTTCCCAAGGGGTTAGTTAGCCCCCCCGTGTGTGGGGTCGAGGGGAGGAGCCTTTCCCATGGGGTTAACCCCCCCCGTGTGGGGCAGGAGCCTTTCCCATGGGGTTAACCCCCCCCCCGTGGGGCAGGGGGAGGAGCCTTTCCCAAGGGGTTAGCCCCCCGTGTGTGGGGCAGGGGGAGGAGCCTTTCCCATAGGGTTAACCCCCCTGTGTGTGGGGCAGGGGGAGGAGCCTTTCCCATGGGGTTACCAGGCTCCCCCAAGGCACAGCGAGAGCCATCCGCCGCCGTCGCGTGGGGCCTGCACCTACCCTTTCCGGTTGCCCCGCACAATCATGGCAGCCTTGGCGGCGGGGCGGGGCGAGCGGGGAGAGGGCGGTGAAAGACCCGGCCCTGGGGGGAAGGGGGTCATGTGACAAGGAGGCAAGATGGCTGCCTTCCCGTGGTAAGGCCGGGAGAAGTACGGGTAGAGGTGCCGGGGAAGGGCTGGGCTGAGTGGGGAAGGAGCCGCGCTGGGCGGTCGGAGGAAGGCGGCGGGTCTGGACTCGCGTAGTCTGAGGTGGAGCAGTTCCGGCTGGGCTGAGCGGGAGTTGGTTCCTGGGGAAGGGTCCCTGATATTCCCCTGTATGGAGCCAGTGGGGCCAAAGCAGAGCCCGGCTACAGACTCCCGAGCAGGGTGGGCTGGGGACTTCCCTGTCCCCCAGCTTAAAGAAAAGAGGGTGAAAGGCGCCTCCGCTCTGTCAGCCTGTCTAGTCTGTTCCCTGTTTCCCCGTTACCTCAGTCCGAAAGCCCGGGGCAAAACTGCAGTGTCCCTTCTTCCCCCCGCCCAGGGTGCAAAGCTCACCTGTTTCGGAGGTGTATGCTGTGGAGCTGTTGTGAAGTATAATTCCCTCCTTTCCTACAGTCTGTACCCGTAGCCCTGACCAAAGCTTTCTGTGCTGTATGGGACTTCCACAGTAACACACATCTCAAGAACACCACCAATAACTTCCTCCTTGCTTCAGGACTGCTGCTTTGGAATGGGTCTAAAAGGAAGCCTAAATGAAATAGCAGTAAGCTATTCAATTGTGACAATATGTTAGAAAGTTCATTTCTAATTTGGATACATACATACATGTTCCTTCAGAGACAGTGCTTCTTTCAAATGCCCCTATGAAAAGACCCTTGAAATTATGTTATCACAAGCCTGCAGCTGAGACTATCTGAAAGAAGTTAAAAAAACATACTTGAATATCACAGTAAAATCTTTCCTGTGAAGAAGGGGAGATGCATTCAAATCTGTTTTAATAATGTGGGACTGGTGTTACTTATTTGCATTTTTGTGACAAGGTGGGATAACCCCAAAGGAGTTGCTGTAGTTGACTCTGATTCATATATGCTTCCTCCTCCCCTCTTCCCCCCCCCCCCCGCCATGTAACCCTGTATTTGTTTTTTCTTTGATGTCTTACAAAGTACCAAATCACAGCAGTAGCATGGAGGTGCCTGGAAGGCACTGCATTGAAACATTTTTTTAAAATTACTGAAAAAAACACATCCATGTGTGTAGCTTTGCACCAGTGTAGATGCAGGCATGTCAATGGAAGAATGCATCTGTTGATGTAGCTACTATCAGTTGGTGTTTCTACACTGACAGAAAACCCCTTCTCTCAGTGTAGGCGGCATCTGTACAATGGGGTTATATGCTGGCCGGATAGCCTCAACAGTCTGGCCATACCCTAACTAAATAAGAGACAACAGATGGATGCAGACAGACGGGAGTACTAGGAAACAGTGAGCCCGTGTTGGTCAGCATGATAGGCAGTGGTATCAGTACGTTGGCAGCCTAACCATTATCAATTTATTATTTTTTTGGTAGGCATCAGGGCAAAATAGAGTTTTGAGGAGGGATTTGAAGATGGATAATAGGTAGCTTTGTGGGTGTACAAGTCTTTACAGGAGCGTGATAGAGATATCCTGTGAACAGACTTTCTTATGTACTTTGTCTTTAAAAATAAGTAAGAACTGTACTTCAGAACAATCTAGAGCAGTCTGAATTTGGATCTAATTTGATTGTGTTGGATTTTATGATATCTTTTTTGGAAAGAGAGGGATGAGAGGAGAAGAAAGAAGCCAGATTAAAATTCTGTTCCTCTTATAGTCCAGTGGATGTCCCTGTTGGTTCACGTTAGGATACAAATTCTGCTTCTGTAGTAAAGGTCTGTCACATCTTACGCGCATTTAACATGTGCGATGTCAGGTTTACTCGGTTGGAAAAATTAAAAAAAAAACAAAAGAGAGAAAAATAACAATTAAAATACTGTACCTGTAGTGCGGGCGATTCTGCCCGCCATTGAACTCAATGTAATTTTGGCTATACGCAGTTTTCACTTTACATGCTAATCGCGGAATGGAACCCTGCGTTAGATGAGACTTGCCTGTAATATGAAATGTTTCTTTGCTTCTGGAAAACTGAATGCAGAACTGAAGAAAATACTTAGGAAATAAGCTACATAGTACAATTTCTGTTAGAGCAAGCAAGACAAGGAAATGATGAAATATTTTTTCTTTTGACAAGATAAAGAAAAATATGCAATAATTGTTTCCCTGCTTCATAAAGTTCATGGCTGCTTGTAAATAAACTAATTCCTGTTTTTGAAAGATTTGCTTTCCTGAAGCTTTTGTTCCTTTAAATAATAAACCTACTGGAGGTGATGGAAAACCTTCTTTTCCCAACCTCAGAATCCATACAGAAAGTTACAAAAGTGAATTATGTGGCTCACCAGCTTATACAGGTGGGCTGCTAAAAAGTGCCGTTCATATCTATCAAATCTATCTAACTGCAAAATTTAACCCACATAGTGCTAATTCATGAGCAAACCTGAATTTTTATCATAGTACAAATTTGTTTAGGAATTTTAAAAGGTCAGTGTTAATTATCACGGAAACCCACATTACCACAGTTTTTTAGATAATTTCATAATAAGAGTACTCAGTGTTTTAAAACTTTTTATATTTATAAATAAATATTTCCCAGAAATACATAAATACTACAAGTTTTGGGAGTGAAGGAAAGCTATAATAGATATGTCTGTGGTTATACTGTTTTTTGTTTTGCAAATACATGGAGATCTAAACGTTGCCAATTCAGTCTTGTTATATTACTCTTATATGGACTCTCAATATCTGATTAGTGACACTGTTGAGACTAAAAGGGCCACTATTAGTACTACCTTAGGACTTCTAACAAAACCTCGAATGCACAGAAGGATTGGGGGTATTCAATGCAGTTATGAAGATAAATGGTGTCAAATGTATTTGTTGGCAGTCTTAGAAGTTCTTACTGCAATAATGGTTAAGACAGACACACTGAACATAATATAGGGGTAGCCACAAATACACACTCCTCCCCCCCCCCCCACACACACCTAATCTGGCAATAAGATGTTGTGAACCTACATAGTTTTTTGAAATTTAGATTAAAGTCCAAATAATGGAATTTAATATCAAGATACAAAACTGGTCCTTGAAAATGAAAAGCTCAGCAGGTAATTTGGAAATTGTAGAACTTAGATAGTTGTGGATAAATGTAGTTTCTCCTGGTGAAAGGAATCAGTGTGTAACATGGAATGATAAGATGACACAGAGAGAGACTGGGAGATCTAGAGAAGAAAAATCTGTGAACATCACAGCTTGCTATGCAAATAACCAAGAAAGCTATTGTATTACAAGAGAAAAAAATAGAATATAAAAGAGGTAGTATACTGTAGTTGGTGTATAGGTACTGGCTGTATTTCTTTAAGCATTGTTACTGTACTTAGTTAATGTTAAAATGATAAGTTGGGGATGAAGTTGAAACCAGCTATACACTTAACAAATTTCAGTCTATACAGAAAGGCTACATTTAATTATCTTCATGGGAAGAAAAGGAGCTTGCATTAAAATGAAACATTTAGGTTCTAAATGTGGTTGATATAATTAAAAAACCATTATGTTTGAATAAAACTGCAGAAACCAAGGGAATTGAAAGTTAAGGCTGTCATTCCTTAACTCACCTCCATGTGGCTTTTCTCTGCTTTTTAGTTTTGGTTTTACTGTGTTACATGTTCGGTAAATAGTTATTTGGATTTCATATTTGTCATTTTAACATAAAAACGATCTTCATTATACTCGTATATATTATGAATACTGTGACAAAGTCACACTGGACAGCTGTAAGGGAGTGGTCCTATTGAAAATTCCAGGGGAAGTGGGCGGGCATAATCCTGCCAGTGGCTAAAGGACCCTCCCCCAGCCTTTGGGGAGTATCCACTGAGAACTCAACTGATTACTGGGAACAGCTAAAAAGAAAACAAGGGCAGGTATATGAGCCCTAGAATGATAAAGGCCCTTTTCTCCATAAGCTGAGAAGGGGTTACCTCAGGTCAAGTAGAGACACCCAAGTCCAATTAAGGGCTGCCTGAGACCTTTATAAACCCCTTCTCTGGTGAAAGGGGAGACAAGGAGGTGCAGGGCTAGTGGTATCAGGGAGAAAGTCTGCTCCAGGGTGGAGGGCTGTATAACAGACTGTCTGTTTAGGGAAAGGACTGGCACCCCAGGGCTAATAACAAGGCCTCACACCTTCAGAGTGTGTGTGTGTGTGTGTGTGTAGGAAAAAGTTTCAGAGTAGCAGCCGTGTTAGTCTGTATCCGCAAAAAGAACAGGAGTACTTGTGGCACCTTAGAGACTAACAAATTTATTAGAGCATAAGGTTTCGTGGACTACAGCCCACTTCTTCGGATGCATCCGAAGAAGTGGG